>NC_069499.1:587230187-587328067 GCF_027579735.1 Bombina bombina
TGATGCATCTGAGCCTCAAAACACTTTGCACTAGAACAATAGAATAATACAATTATGTGATTTGGTGAACTTGCCTCAATAAATTTAAAAGGACAGCCTACACCAGAATTTGTATTGTTTAAAAAGATAAATAATCCCTTAATAAAGCCTTTCCCCAGTTTTGCATAACCAACACGGTTATAATAATACACTTTTTACCTCTGTGATTACCTTGCATCTAAGCTTAGTTTGACAGACTTGCCTTTTAGCCAATCAGTGCTGACTCCTAGGTAACTCCACATGTGTGAGCACAATGTTATCTATATGACACACATGAACTAACACCCTATAGTTGTGAAACTGTCAAAATGAACTCAGATAAGAGGCGGCCTTCAAGGGCTAAGAAATTAGCACATGATCCTACCTAGGTTTAGCTTTCAACTAAGAATATGAAGAGAACAAAGCAAAATTGATGACAAAAGAAAATTGGAAAGTTGTTTAAAATGATATGCCCTATCTGAATCATGAAACTTTATTTTTGACTAGACTGTCCCTTTAATGTGTATACAGATTAGATCAAATAATACAATATTTCATATTCCGCACATATTGTATGCAATTATATTTTAGGTGTTTTGGGGCGGGGCAGAATTTGTGGAACTATGGAAACTGTTGTCGGGTGTAAGCATTACCCTAGTTACCTGTTCACTTGATTGCTCTGCTGCAAAGTGTCCATGGAATGTTTTTTTAATGTCTGCAATTATGTGGGAAGATAATTACAGCATGCTTCTTCAAATGAGCTCTCCAAAACTAACAAGTCCATTCTTTATATATACAAAGTTTACAAACCTCATGTGTGTACATTGCAACTCTGTATATATACAAGAAGTTATTTAAATCTAATCCTGCCTCTTTAGTCAGGCTTACTATGTGCTGAATTCTGTGGGAAGTTTACTTGTCCTGCAATCAAGGACATTCTGTTTGTAAATAGTGGGGATTGGAGATTATAAAATCTAAATTCCACTTGGTTTCATTTTTAAGTCACTTTTTGCTCTGTAACCCATTATATGCCAGAGACTTTTTTAAACTACTGTGGTTCTATAATGAATTGAGTAAATCACTGGGATTTGGGGAGCAAAATAAAGAGGGGACAGAGGGAAAGTAACAGTTTAATTTATCAACCTTTTATGAAATGTCTGCCAGTTTGCCTTTTTTATTTAATGTATATATTAAGGAGAAAATGAATATTCCAAAGTGATTATAATGCAATTAGTGGACATTGTGATGCTCAGTGCAACTATGGGCTAGATTTATCAAAGCCATTCTCCTTTAATCCCGTCCAAAATAGCGCATACGACCTGGGGCCTGATCCGATATGCAGCATCGCCCGCAAATGCCGGCGACGCTGAAATTTGCGCTGGTTTGGTATCCTATATACGGCGTAACCTAGAAGTTACGCCCGTATATTTCTGCCGTCGCCCGTAGTTTTTTGGGCCATAGGCAGGTATACCAAACCAGCGCAGTTTGGTATCCAATATACAGTGTAAAAAAAAGCAGCCGTAAGAAGCCTTACGCTGACTATTGGAGCCCCGTAACTACCTAAACTACCTGCAAAATAAAACCTAACACCTAACGCATGCGCAATGTCTATCTACCTGTCAACCGCGATCCCCCGCCGCAATCCCTAATAAAGTTATTAACCCCTAAACCGCCGCTCCCGGACCCCGCCGCCATCTACATAAACTAACCCCCTACTGTGAGCCCCTAAAACCGCCACCATCTAACTGATCTATCCCCTAATGTGAACCCCTAAAACCGCCGCCATCTACCTTATCTATCCCCTAATGTGAACCCCTTACACCGCCGCCATCTACCTTATCTATCCCCTAATCTGACCCCTTACACCGCCACCATCTACCTTATCTATCCCCTAATGTGAACCCCTTACACCGCCGCCATCTACCTTATCTATCCCCTAATCTGACCCCTTACACCGCCGCCATCTACCTTATCTATCCCCTAATATGAACCCCTTACACCGCCGCCATCTACCTTATCTATCCCCTAATCTGACCCCTTACACCGCCGCCACCTATATAAAAATTATTAACCCCTAATCTAATCCCCCTATACCGCCGCCAGCTATATTAATATTATTAACCCCTAATTTAATCTACCTACCCCGCCGCCAGCTATATTATCCATATTAACCCTAAGTATATTATAGTTAATATAGGTATTACATTATATATATTAACTATATTAACCCTAATTATATTAGGGTTAATATAGTTAATATAGTTACTATAGTATTTATATTAACTATATTAACTCTATCTAACCCTAACACCCCTAACTAAATTATTATTAAATAAATCTAATTCATATTATAAACTAAAATATTCCTATTTAAATCTAAATACTTACCTATAAAATAAACCCTAAGATAGCTACAATATAATTAATAATTACATTGTAGCTATGTTAGGGTTTATATTTATTTTACAGGTAAATTGTTAATTATTTTAACTAGGTATAATAGCTATTAAATAGTTATTAACTATTTAATAGCTACCTAGTTAAAATAAATACCCAATTACCTGTAAAATAAATCTAGCTACCTAGTTAAAATAATTACCCAATTACCTGTAAAATAAATCCTAACCTAAGTTACAAATACACCTACACTATCAATAAATTAAATAAACTACAAATATCTATCTAAAAATACAATTAAATAAACTAAACTAAATTACAAAAAAACAAAACACTAAATTACAAAAAAAAAAAAGATTACAGCAATTTTAAGCTAATTACACCTATTCTAAGCCCCCTAATAAAATAATAAAGCCCCCCAAAATAAAAAATTCCCTACCCTTTTCTAAATTATAAAATACCCAGCTCTGTACCAGCCTTAAAAGGGCTTTTTGCAGGGTATTTACCCCAAGTTAACAGCTCTTTTGCCTGTAAAAAAAAAGAACACAACACCCCCCCCAACATTACAACCCACCACCCACATACCCCTATTCTAAACCCACCCAAACCCCCCTTAAAAAAAACTAACACTACCCCCCTGAAGATCTCCCTACCTTGTCTTCACCCAACCGGGCCGAACTCCTCATCCGATCCGGGCGATGTCTTTATCCAAGCGGCAAAGAAGAAGTCTTCATCCCGGCGATGTCTTTATCCAAGCGGCAGCAAAGTCTTCTTCCATCCGGTGGCATCTTCCATCAAGCGGCATCTTCAATCTTCTTTCTTCGCTCCTCCGACGCGGAGCATCCATCCCGGCCGACGACTGAACGACGAATGAGGTACCTTTAAATGACGTCATCCAAGATGGCGTCCGTCGAATTCCGATTGGCTGATAGGATTCTATCAGCCAATCGGAATTAAGGTAGGAAAAATCTGATTGGCTGATTACTTGGGGGAGGCGTGTTAGACAGTACGGGAGATTTAGACTTTAGTCAGGTTTTGTAGGCGCCGGCAGTTTCTAAAGTGCCGTAAGTCACTGGCGACTCCAGAAATTTGTACTTACGCAGATTTCTGGACATCGCTGGTTTATCCGACTTACGGCACTTTAGCATCTGACGGCGCTTTATATTGGATAGCTCGAGTTGTGAGCTGAAACTGCGGGCGATGCGGGTTCCCTCGCTTGCGCCGAAAACTATGCCGTATATCGGATCGCGCCCCTGATCGTCATATTCATCACAGCACTTTACGCCTATAATTGCGCAAATCTGAAAGAAACTTCTTCGCACTCCGCTTGCATTCGCCTAGGCGCACAGGCGCGCTCCCGAGTGCAACAATATACATTAGTAATAGGCGTAATTTAACAGCCCGACCTACAAATACGCCCAGTTTCTTATTTATCATTGCTTTGCGCCGATAGGGAACTGCAATTTTGTCTTCAATTGCGTGTTGTATATTTCGCCATACAGACTGAGGCAAACACCATTATAACACATCCTTTTACATCTTGTGATGCAGTACTTTCTTCTTTTAACTAAGTATTCAAAGGCTCAGCGCCAAGAAATGTGCGCTTCCACTGGCGCATATGGGTACCAACAGTTTTATATATATATATATATATATATATATATATATATATATATATATATATATATATATATATATATATATATATCGATATATTGATATATTTATTTTATCAACATATGGCAAAAAAAGCACAGAAACATTATGTAATATAAATATAAGCTAAATATTAACTTAAAAAAAATGTTTTTTTTAATAACCAAAACATGGCAGCGTAAATATTTATAGGGATGTACTGTGATAAATATGGAGTACATAGGGAATAAATGCTGTTTCCGACAGGCGAAATTTATCATTATTACGCCCCAGCTCGCCTGCACAAAGTTACGTCTATTTTTTTAATAAATTCAGGCGCACATGTACGCTTTGCCGCAGGCGAGCAGGGGCGCAGTTACAGGCGAGGCACATACAGAGTTTGCTTAGCCTTTGATAAATCTAGCCCTATATATCGCTGCGTTGTGTTTCGCCTCTCCTGTTTTTTAGACTTTAATCCTCTAGGGTACTATATTGTACACACCATTTATGAATAAAATCTTCAGCATTCCATTCCCGATATGTAATGCAACATTTAAAATCTTACCTTTTTATGTCTGTTTTACATTTTATCTTGTTTATTAGGAGTTTAACCCTTTCACAGAATGTTGAGACTACACCAATTCTTCCTTGTTTATAGAGGTTAAAGCTCCATAACTCATTCTCTGCAGCCTGAGGTCATGGGGTTAAATCCATAGCTCAAGGCTGATGTACCACTCTTTATAAAAGACCATTGTACAGATTCTAGGTTGGCCCTAGCAGAACCAGGCAGACATTACTGCCCCTCACATAAATATCCCTTACACCCCCTGGACTCCAGTCTTGTTTCTTTTAACCATATGCTACCCAAGATCTCACAGACCGATATCACTCACAAAATAAGCACAGCCATACACAAAAATGTGAATGGGTTACATGATAATGCTGTTGCAAAAAGAATCCATACATACACATTTTTGTGTAGTATTGGGAAAGCTGATTATATAACCGGGGTCCATTTCCTCTTGGGATCACCTGTGCTTATTTGTGAAGTTTGTTTAGATTTTATCCCTTGCGTACAGTCACAGCCTAACTATTTAAAAACAGCAGTCTGCATCTGGGGCTCCATGGGTTAATAAAGTCAGACTAGGCTCCAGGGGGGTTTAAGAGAGCAGAGACAGGTGATAATAATATCTTCTCCATGCAACTGCACGCAATAGGGACACTAAACTCAAAATGTGTCATGCATATGAAAGAGCACTATGTTAATATATTAAAATATTGCTCTACATGTATAAAAGTCAAGTTAAAGGGATATGAAACACAACATTTTTCTTTCATGATTGATAATTTTCCAATTTACTTATATTATATAATTAGCTTCATTCTTTAGATATAATTTGTTGAAGAAATAGCAATGCACATGGGTGATCCAATCACACAAGGCATTTATAAGCAGCCACCAATCAGTAGCTACTGAGCCTATTTAGATATGCTTTTCAACAAAGGATATCAATGGAATTAAGCAAATTAGATAATAGTAGTAAATTGGGAAGTTGTTTAAAACTGCATTCTCTTTCTAAACCATGAAAGAAAAAAATTGGGTTTCATGTCCCTTTATTTTGTCCTGTTTATTTTGACTGTTATTTTGAAAGTAACTGGAAGTGTACAACTTGTCCATGGGATGCAAGCTCACTGGCTGAAAAGGAAAATCCCCATTGGTAGATGGTGATATGCTCCACAACCATTATAATGTATTTTTATCAGCTATTTTTTAAAAATAAATAATAATAAAAATGATAATACATTTTAAACCACCACCTTTTAGAGAATAACATGAGAAAGAAACAAATTTAATAATAGAAGTAAATTTGAAACTTTTTCAAAATTGTATTGTCTATCTGAATCATAAAAGAAAAAAATTGGGTTTCATGTAACTTTATTACAAATCAGTGATCCCTGGATGTCTAGTGGTGCTGCATGACTCTTCCATGTATCGCTGGCCTCCGGGTGACAGAAATATATGAAAGAAAATATGAGCTGAAATTGATAGGGGCAGGGCAGCACTTTTCCCAGTGCCTAGGGCAGCATAAATTATAAATACACCTCTGCATGTAAGTGAAATGCTTTGGCAGGGCTCAAATATGGAAGCGCCCAGTATGAAGATGCAGAGATTCACCAACTGGCACCAGTAAGAGGTTGGAATAAGAGAAAATCTTTGAAGACAGCTACAGGCACAGGAGGGAATTGGCATGATGAATAGTAACTCCAACAGTTCAGTGTCTATTGAATGTTCTGTAGATTAAAAATGTACATATATTCTATGGATTATTTAGAATATTTTACAGTATCTATACTATAATCGCATTTGTAACGTGTCCATCGGTGTCTCCAGTTGCGCATGCATCCTCAAAGGAATGTTGGCTGCGCGAGGCAGCCAAAAGAATGTTGGCTGTGCGCGCAGCCAAAAGAATCCACCTGGATGCAGCGAAGCTGCATCCCGCTGGATTCTGAAAATGCAGGGTGGTGGGTGGATTCTTTCACCACCCTGCCATTTTCAGAATCTACCTGGATGCAGCGTAGGCAAACCTGAATCCTTAAAAAAAAAACATGCAACCGCCCACAAGAAATAAATAAAAAACACGTAACTGCCCGCATGAAGTATAACAAAAAAAACCTACCCACCCGCACGAAGTATAACAAAAACCTAACCTCCTGCACAAAGTATTAACAAACACCTAAACCGCAAACCCCCACATAGCAAAATAATAAAGTAAGTAACCTCTAATCCGCAAATAACATAAATTAAAATATTAACCCCTTAACCACCAACCCCTCACATCGCAATAAAAACATTGCAATAAACCTAATTAACCTATTAACCTCTAAACCGCCAAACCCCCACATCGCAATAAACCTAATTAAATTATTAATTCCTAAACCGCCAACCCCCCCACAACGCAAATAACTAATTTAATTACTAAGCCCACTAACCTAACACCCCTTAAATTAACCCCAATACTAAGTTACACTTAAATGAAACCTAACATTAAATTACAAAAAAATTATCTAAAATTACAAAAAATAAAAACTTTAAAATTACAGAAAAAAATAAACAAAATTATCAAAAATTTAAAAATTTAAAGTTAATCGCTATGAAAATAATAAAGCCCCCCAAAATAAAAACACCCCCTAAACTAAACTACCAATAGCCCTTAAAAATGACTAAATCCCCCTAACAGTAAAACCCCCCTATTCACCAAACCCCCCAAAATAAAAAAAACTAACACTAAAAAAACCTAAAGTACCCATTGCCTCTAAAGGGGCATTTCTATGGGCATTGCCCTTAAAGGGGCATTCAGCTCTTTTACTGCCCTTAAAGGGCAATCAGCTCTTTTACAGCCCATTAAATCCCTAATCTTAACAAAAATGTAAAAAAAGATCCTAACACTAAGCCCCAAATAGGTACTCACTTTTAAGGGCTATTGGTAGTTTAGTATTAGATTGAGGGGGTTTATTTCGGGGGGATTTTTTATTTTTATAGGGGTATTAGTTTAGGTTTAAATTTTTTATTTTGGATAGCTTTGTTTATTTTTTTCTGTAATTTTAAATTTTTTATTTTTTGTTATTTTAGCTTTGGGGGTTGTAGTTTTTTTTTTTTTTAAATAGACTGCCCTCTGGGCAGGCTTATCGCCTAGTGTATAATAATTTAAAATAATTATTATTATTTTTTTTTTATATTATCTATTTAATATTTCAATAATGCACATTGAAGACAGAAATTCATGTGTGCTAACCCGACCACGTTAGTCCTAAATTGTGAATCCTGATGCCTTTACGCATATTTTACATTCCTATGATCTTTACATAGAAAATAATGTACTTTTTATTCTTAAATATTTATTTCTATATATCTGATACTGTTCATGTAAAATACATATCTATTTCTATATATCTATAGGAATAGATATACAGCAGTCTAGGTATATATATAAATATAGTAGAGATATGTATTTACAATACAAAGTACATTATCCTGTAAGTGAAGAACATTGGAATGTAAAATATGTACAGTAAATATACAGTAAAACACAGACATAGACACATATGTAAATATATACAGTATATATATATATATATATATATATATATATATATATATATATATATATATATATATATATATATATATATATATATATATATATATATATATATATATTAAAGAATCATGAAGACACAGCTCCTTCATTTGCAAACATTATGTGTTTAATCCAACATTTCAGCCCCCATTTGGGCCTTTGTCAAGGGGGGGCTGAAACGGATTAAAGACATAATGCTTGAAAAAGAAGGAGCTGTATCTTCATGATTCTTATAAATGTTTGGAATGACTGCAGCAGAAAAGTTTGTGAAGGTGTGCTTGTGGAGTTATAAAATCATGATTAGAATAAAATATACTATTTCAAAGAAGAATTACACATTAAATATGTTCTTCATAGATAAAACATTTAGATATAAAATAAAATAATAAATCTATTACCAAATCACTATTTCTTTAAGTTTATGATGTGTATTTATAAAATATAGAATATGGAATAAAGAGTCGACCATTTATGGATTATATATATATATATATATATAGATAGATAGATAGATAGATAGATAGATAGATAGATACACATAGCATAACTTATGCTTAACTGATAAATTACTTTCTCCAACGGTGTGTCCGGTCCACGGCGTCATCCTTACTTGTGGGATATCTCTTCCCCAACAGGAAATGGCAAAGAGTCCCAGCAAAGCTGGCCATATAGTCCCTCCTAGGCTCCGCCCACCCCAGTCATTCGACCGACGGACAGGAGGAAATATATATAGGAGAAACCATATGGTACCGTGGTGACTGTAGTTAGAGAAAATAATTAATCAGACCTGATTAAAAAACCAGGGCGGGCCGTGGGCCCGGCACACCCTTGGAGAAAGTAATTTATCAGGTAAGCATAAATTCTGTTTTCTCCAACATTGGTGTGTCCGGTCCACGGTGTCATCCTTACTTGTGGGAACCAATACCAAAGCTTTAGGACACGGATGAAGGGAGGGAGCAAATCAGGTTACCTAAACGGAAGGCACCACAGCTTGCAAAACCTTTCTCCCAAAAATAGCCTCCGAAGAAGCAAAAGTATCAAATTTGTAAAATTTGGTAAAAGTGTGCAGTGAAGACCAAGTCGCTGCCTTACATATCTGGTCAACAGAAGCCTCGTTCTTGAAGGCCCATGTGGAAGCCACAGCCCTAGTGGAGTGAGCTGTGATTCTTTCAGGAGGCTGCCGTCCGGCAGTCTCATAAGCCAATCGGATGATGCTTTTAAGCCAAAAGGAGAGGTAGAAGTCGCTTTTTGACCTCTCCTTTTACCAGAATAAACAACAAACAAGGAAGATGTTTGTCTGAAATCTTTTGTAGCCTCTAAATAGAATTTTAGAGCACGGACTACGTCCAAATTGTGTAACAAACGTTCCTTCTTTGAAACTGGATTCGGACATAAAGAAGGTACAACTATTTCCTGGTTAATATTTTTGTTAGAAACAACCTTAGGAAGAAAACCAGGCTTAGTACGCAAAACCACCTTATCTGCATGGAACACCAGATAGGGCGGAGAATACTGCAGAGCAGATAACTCTGAAACTCTTCTAGCAGAAGAAATTGCAACCAAAAACAAAATTTTCCAAGATAGTAACTTAATATCTATGGAATGTAAAGGTTCAAACGGAACCCCTTGAAGAACTGAAAGAACTAGATTTAGACTCCAGGGAGGAGTCAAAGGTCTGTAAACAGGCTTGATCCTAACCAGAGCCTGAACAAATGCTTGAACATCTGGCACAGCTGCCAGTCTTTTGTGTAGTAAGACAGATAAAGCAGAGATCTGTCCCTTTAGAGAACTTGCAGATAATCCTTTCTCCAAACCTTTTTGTAGAAAGGAGAGAATCTTAGGAATTTTTATCTTATTCCATGGGAATCCTTTGGATTCACACCAACAGATATATCTTTTCCATATTTTATGGTAAATCTTTCTAGTTACCGGTTTTCTGGCCTGAACCAGAGTATCTATCACAGAATCTGAAAACCCACGCTTCGATAGAATCAAGCGTTCAATCTCCAAGCCGTCAGCTGGAGGGAGACCAGATTTGGTTCTTCGAATGGACCCTGAACAAGAAGGTCCTGTCTCAAAGGTAGCTTCCATGGTGGAACCGATGACATATTCACCAGGTCTGCATACCAAGTCCTGCGTGGCCACGCAGGAGCTATCAAGATCACCGAGGCCCTTTCCTGATTGATCCTGGCTACCAGCCTGGGAATGAGAGGAAACGGTGGAAATACATAAGCTAGGTTGAAGGTCCAAGGTGCTACTAGTGCATCTACTAGAGTCGCCTTGGGATCCCTGGATCTGGACCCGTAGCAAGGAACCTTGAAGTTCTGACGAGACGCCATCAGATCCATGTCTGGAATGCCCCATAATTGAGTTATTTGGGCAAAGATCTCCGGATGGAGTTCCCACTCCCCCGGATGGAATGTCTGACAACTCAGAAAATCCGCCTCCCAGTTTTCCACACCTGGGATGTGGATCGCAGACAGGTGGCAGGAGTGATCCTCCGCCCATTGAATTATTTTGGTCACTTCTTTCATCGCCAGGGAACTCCTTGTTCCCCCCTGATGATTGATATACGCAACGGTCGTCATGTTGTCTGATTGGAACCTTATGAATCTGGCCTTTGCTAGTTGAGGCCAAGCCCTGAGAGCATTGAATATCGCTCTCAGTTCCAGAATGTTTATCGGGAGAAGAGACTCTTCCCGAGACCATAGTCCCTGAGCTTTCAGGGATTCCCAGACCGCGCCCCAGCCCACTAGACTGGCGTCGGTCGTGACAATGACTCACTCTGGTCTGCGGAAGCTCATTCCCTGGGACAGATGGTCCAGGGTCAGCCACCAACGGAGTGAATCTCTGGTCTTCTGATCTACTTGAATCATTGGAGACAAGTCTGTATAGTCCCCATTCCACTGTTTGAGCATGCACAGTTGTAATGGTCTTAGATGAATTCGTGCAAAAGGAACTATGTCCATTGCTGCAACCATCAACCCTACTACTTCCATGCACTGCGCTATGGAAGGACGAGGAACAGAATGAAGAACTTGACAAGTGCTTAGAAGTTTTGACTTTCTGACCTCTGTCAGAAAAATCCTCATTTCTAAGGAATCTATTATTGTTCCCAAGAAGGGAACTCTTGTCGACGGAGACAGAGAACTTTTTTCTATGTTCACCTTCCATCCGTGTGATCTGAGAAAGGCCAGAACGATGTCTGTATGAGCCCTTGCTTTTGACAGGGACGACGCTTGTATTAGAATGTCGTCCAAGTAAGGTACTACTGCAATGCCCCTCGGTCTTAGAACCGCTAGAAGGGACCCTAGTACCTTTGTGAAAATCCTTGGAGCAGTGGCTAACCTGAATGGGAGGGCCACAAACTGGTAATGCTTGTCCAGAAAAGCGAACCTTAGGAACTGATGATGTTCTTTGTGGATAGGAATATGTAGGTACGCATCCTTTAGATCCACGGTAGTCATAAATTGACTTTCCTGGATAGTGGGTAGAATCGTTCGAATGGTTTCCATCTTGAACGATGGTACCCTGAGAAATTTGTTTAGGATCTTCAAATCCAAAATTGATCTGAAAGTTCCCTCTTTTTTGGGAACTACGAACAGATTGGAATAAAAACCCATTCCTTGTTCCTTTATTGGAACTGGGTGTATCACTCCCATCTTTAACAGGTCTTCTACACAATGTAAGAACGCCTGTCTCTTTATTTGGTTTGAGGATAAGTGAGACATGTGGAACCTTCTCCTTGGGGGTAGTTCCCTGAATTCCAGGAGATAACCCTGAGAAACTATTTCTAGCGCCCAAGGATCCTGAACATCTCTTGCCCAAGCCTGAGCAAAGAGAGAGCGTCTGCCCCCCACTAGATCCGGTCCCGGATCGGGGGCCACTCCTTCATGCTGTTTTGTTAGCAGCGGCAGGCTTCTTGGCCTGCTTACCCTTGTTCCAGCCTTGCATCGGTTTCCAGGCTGGTTTGGGTTGTGAGGCATTACCCTCTTGCTTAGAGGATGCAGAATTAGAGGCCGGTCCGTTCCTGAAATTGCGAAAGGAACGAAAATTAGACTTATTTTTGGCCTTGAAAGGCCTATCTTGTGGAAGGGCGTGGCCCTTTCCCCCAGTGATGTCTGAAATAATCTCTTTCAATTCTGGTCCAAATAGAGTTTTACCTTTGAAAGGGATGTTAAGCAATTTTGTCTTGGATGACACATCCGCTGACCAAGACTTTAGCCAAAGCGCTCTGCGCGCCACGATAGCAAACCCTGAATTTTTCGCCGCTACTCTAGCTAATTGCAAAGCGGCATCTAAAATAAAAGAGTTAGCCAACTTAAGTGCGTGAACTCTGTCCATAACCTCCTCATATGGAGTCTCTTTACTAAGCGAGTTTTCTAGTTCCTCGAACCAGAACCACGCTGCTGTAGTGACAGGAACAATGCACGAAATGGGTTGTAGAAGGTAACCTTGCTGTACAAAAATCTTTTTAAGCAAACCCTCCAATTTTTTATCCATAGGATCTTTGAAAGCACAACTATCTTCGATAGGAATAGTAGTGCGTTTGTTTAGAGTAGAAACTGCCCCCTCGACCTTAGGGACTGTCTGCCATAAGTCCTTTCTGGGGTCGGCCATAGGAAATAATTTCTTAAATATAGGGGGGGGGGGGACAAAAGGTATGCCGGGCTTTTCCCACTCCTTATTTACTATGTCCGCCACCCGCTTGGGTATAGGAAAAGCGTCGGGGTGCACCGGAACCTCTAGGAACTTGTCCATCTTGCATAATTTCTCTGGAATGACCAAGTTGTCACAATCATCCAGAGTAGATAACACCTTCTTAAGCAGTGCGCGGAGATGTTCTAATTTAAATTTAAATGTCACAACATCAGGTTCAGCTTGTTGAGAAATTTTTCCTGAATCTGAAATTTCCCCATCTGACAAAACCTCCCTCATGGCCCCTTCAGATTGGTGTGAGGGTATGACAGAACAATTATCATCAGCGCCCTCCTGCTCTTCAGTGTTTAAAACAGAGCAATCGCGCTTTCTCTGATAAGTAGGCATTTTGGATAAAATATTTGCTATGGAGTTATCCATTACAGCCGTTAATTGTTGCATGGTAATAAGCATTGGCGCACTAGATGTACTAGGGGCCTCCTGTGTGGGCAAAACTGGTGTAGACACAGTAGGAAATGATGTAGTATCATGTTTACTCCCCTCATCTGAGGAATCATCTTGGGCAATTTCATTATCTGTGGCAGTACTGTCCTTACTTTGTTTGGACGCTATGGCACAATTATCACATAAATTTAAATGGGGAGACACATTGGCTTTCATACATATAGAACATAGCTTATCCGAAGGCACAGACATGTTAAACAGGCTTAAACTTGTCAACAAAGCACAAAAAACGTTTTAAAACAAAACCGTTACTGTCTCTTTAAATTTTAAACAGAAAACACTTTATTACTGAATATGTGAAAAAGTATGAAGGAATTGTTCAAAAATTACCAAAATTTCACCACAGTGTCTTAAAGCATTAAGAGTATTGCACACCAAATTTCAGAGCTTTAACCCTTAAAATAACGGAACCGGAGCCGTTTACAAATTTAACCCCTATACAGTCCCAGCTATAGCCTTTGCTGAGACCCAACCAAGCCCAGAGGGGAATACGATACCAATTGACGCCTTCTAGAAGCTTTTCCAGCAAATTTCAGATCCTCACACATGCATCTGCATGCCCTGTTCTCAAAAAACAACTGCGCAGTAATGGCGCGAAAATGAGGCTCAGTCTACAACTAGGAAGGCCCCCTGACTGGAAAAGGTGTCTAACATAGTGCCTGCCATTTAATAAACGTTCCCCAAGTTTATAAATGCGAATTGTCAGCATAAATATGAATAAAATGCCCAAATAAAGCAATCGATTTAGCCCATAAAAATGTCTACCAGTTTTTTAGCCCATATTAAGCCCTTTATTCTGTTTGTTTGACTAAGAAAATGGCTTACCGGTCCCCATGAGGGGAAATGACAGCCTTCCAGCATTACATGGTCTTGTTAGAAATATGGCTAGTCATACCTTAAGCAGAAAAGTCTGCTAACTGTTTCCCCCAACTGAAGTTACTTCATCTCAACAGTCCTATGTGGAAACAGCAATCGATTTTAGTTACTGTCTGCTAAAATCATCTTCCTCTAACAAACAGAAATCTTCATCCTTTTCTGTTTCAGAGTAAATAGTACATACCAGCACTATTTTAAAATAACAAACACTTGATAGAAGAATAAAAACTACATTTAAACACCAAAAAACTCTTAACCATCTCCGTGGAGATGTTGCCTGTGCAACGGCAAAGAGAATGACTGGGGTGGGCGGAGCCTAGGAGGGACTATATGACTTCATCCGTGTCCTAAAGCTTTGGTATTGGTTCCCACAAGTAAGGATGACACCGTGGACCGGACACACCAATGTTGGAGAAAACAGAATTTATGCTTACCTGATAAATTACTTTCTCCAACGGTGTGTCCGGTCCACGGCCCGCCCTGGTTTTTTAATCAGGTCTGATTAATTATTTTCTCTAACTACAGTCACCACGGTACCATATGGTTTCTCCTATATATATTTCCTCCTGTCCGTCGGTCGAATGACTGGGGTGGGCGGAGCCTAGGAGGGACTATATGGCCAGCTTTGCTGGGACTCTTTGCCATTTCCTGTTGGGGAAGAGATATCCCACAAGTAAGGATGACGCCGTGGACCGGACACACCAATGTTGGAGAAATCTCTTTTTTTAACTATATTATTTAATAATGTGTTTAACTGTGTATATAGTGTAAATATTTCACATTCCAATGCTCTTCACATAATAGAAATGATTCTATGTATTTTTAAATAGCTATTCATATATATATATACCTATATATAATCATATATATATATATATATAGGTATAGAAATAAATGTTACCAAAAACCATATATATATATATATATATATATATATATATATATATATATATATATAAATATTTATTTAAGAGTAAATAGAACATATAGTACGTGAAGAACATTGGAATGTGAAATATTTATAATTCATGTCAGGTTGAGCGCACTTTATTATTATTATTATCATTATCGGTTATTTGTACAGCGCCAACAGATTCCGCACTTGAATAAAGATGATCGGGTTAGCTCAAGAGTATGGATGTTAGGTTGTTTTTTTCACCCGCAAGCAAACCTTTTACTTTCAACTTTTAATATGTACGCAACCCAACGGGTGCAAAAAGCTTTTTAGCGTAGTTTATACTTGAGCGGGGATGCTAAATTCTGCTCCACTTGTAATCTAGCCCTGAATAAGGTTGCAAATAAGTACATGTGTTATATATTTTATTGAGTGTCTACATGGCTGCAGTTTTAGTTGCTAAAGTCTGAAATGTGTTAAAACACTGGTTAAAAGGAACATAATACTCATATGCTAAATCACATAAAAGTGATGCAGCATAAATGTAAAAAGCTTACAAGAAAATATCACCTGAACATCTCTATGTAATAAAGGAAGATATTTTACCTTGAAATTTCTGTAGCTTACAAGAGTAAGTGCTCTGGAAACAGTTATTCTTCAGCTACTGTCCAGCTGCCAGTTGAAAAAAACAAAACAAAACAAAAAACAATAGCCAATCAACAATGCTGAGGTCATGCTATGCTTTGCTGTGATCTCAGGAGACTACATAGTAAACTTCCTTAAACTGAATAGGGATATAACATGACTGTGCCTGCACATGACAGATGCACGCTCCTTTGCAAGTCCTGGAACTAGTATCCTGATTGACTGCTTAAAGTCTCTTAACAGGGGGATGTGAGGACTTAGAACATTTTGAGGTAAATTTCTTCCTTTTTTACATTGAGATGTTAAGGTGATATTTTCTAGTCAACTTTTTACAGCTATGTTGCATCACTTTCAATTGCTTCAACATTTGGGTATACAGAAAAATAAGGGCCGCCGGCCGCAGCGGGGGCCACACCCCTCAGGGCCACGATGACCACAGGCCTGATGACGTGCCAGTGGTGGTAAATTACAACTTAAAACATGTTTTCATAAAAATATTAATATTGATACATGGATGGACATTATAAAAAGATATCTTCTATTGAAATCAGTGTGAACAGATGCACTCAGTCTCTCTCTATCACAACTCAAGTTGTCATATCAAGTGGTCATATTAATTGTAGTTACAAGTGAATAAAAATATATTCAGGGGGGCGTGTCCAGGCTTTAGCTGAAGATGGCTGCTAATCTGGGAGCTCTATCTAAAGGATATACATTACGCCAAGATATCTGACTTACAGATGCCATCCAGCACAGGATTTCATTGTGTGCAAGAGACTCAATTCTGCTGGACTGGGCAATACGAATATAGTATGTTGGGGAGCCTTGCAGACTGGACCGTTGAGGTTTTCGGCGGCCCTTGTGGAAGAAAACCTTAGCACCCCCCGGGTAACCGGGTAATAGGAGAATAAAGTAAATTCTCCTCTCCTACTTATCATCACTGCAATCTTTGCATTTTTGAACATGGTGGAAATATCTACGGCCATGAGAAATCTGCTGACCGACTATGGCCTCGCTTCCATTGAGTCGTAATTCAGTTTGCGTGCACTCGCAAACCGTTAAATATGCTGTCGAAAGCAATAGCGTTTAACGACTGTTTCCAATGGCGCGTTATACCTCAATATCGGCTGCCGGACTTCGGCTGCCGAAAAGATTTTCGCGTCCCATAGAAAGTAATAGAAGCCGTTAATCGATAAATTATACCAGGTTTCCATTGAAAGCGCTAACCGTTAATACATTGTCGGAGGCTGTCGATACATTGAGATATATTACCCCCAGCTCAACTAGGTGTAAAAGAGGAAAATTGTGCTTTTTGAGACCTATTTTCTATTGAAATTATAAAACTTGCAAATAATGCAAGTGTTTTAATGTAGAAATAAATTGTTATAAGTAATATTTATTGTTGTCTCATGTATAGAAATAGTTGAACTTATATTCTAATAGAAATATCAGTATATATTTAAATATAATAATATATGCAAGAACATATCTACAGAATGCAAACTAGACCTATGCCTAGGGCAGCAATAAATATTACTTATATTTATGAAGTGTTAAATATAATTATATTAGAAAATAGTATTTGAATATTAAAAATATGGATAAGTGTTTTTTTATTTTTCTTGAGAGGCGATCACAGGTAATAAGCACGGACGTTAAACGTAAATTCTATAGCGTAAGGTCGGGTTACCTTAGCAACTAATTGATTTTCAAGAATTCCGACGTCAGATGGAAGCGTTAACACAACGTTAACTTACAGCTACACGAAAAGAGCGACTGCGCGCAACACGCTAATCTTTTCAATGGAAACCTGGTACTAATATGCAGCCGTAAATTACTTTTAGCTGTCGGCCGCTTCGGTAGCTTACGGCTCCATTTTTAACGACTCAATGGAAGCGAGGCCTTAGAATGCACATTGTGCGCTAGATTTGATCGCCTCTTGTCCTGCATGAAATGTACCCACACTGAGCTGGAAGCTTCTGAGGGCCAAAAAGGGATGAACGCAGAGTCTTCTGGAGAGTGCGGTGATGCGTAAACTGACACAAGCCTTCATGCTGCTGTGAAAGTGCAGGTCTGTGAGCAGTTCAGGGCCTGCCAGAGTTTAACACCTACCTTGATCTCTAGCCGGAGAGATTGGCCGACTCTCTGGAGGGGGCCCGGAGAAGTGCGCATACTGAGGTGCTGTCATCGGAGAGCTCATACTCTGGGATAAGGATATCGATGTCAAGCCACCTTCTCTTGAAAGGTATGGGAGTTGTCTCTGTGCTTTGTGGTTCAGAGGAGGATCGATGGGCTCAAAGCTTATTGCCTGCTGTCTGGTACCCATGGGTAGGAACTACATCCTGGCCGGCCATGCATATTTGGCGTTCTGATCCATTTGGGGTCTGGGCCTACCGCTTCTGCCAATACCGACACTGATGACAGGCCGCTGCAATTCACTTAGCCCACAAAATAACTGTTTGTCTCTATTGAGCATTTAACCTTTGCCACAGGTTCACACCGCAACTTACCTGTTTTCATTCAAAGACTTCCTTAAAGCTGAACATACACCTTGATAAGCGAAGTTATTCAGTTGCTGCAGTTCACTTAGCACACAGAATAACTGTTTGTTAGTTTTGTGTCAATTTCTTCCTATTCTTTGGTTATTAAACCTGCTATTACTTGGATTCCTCTCACTTCAGCTAATGTGAGACGGAGATACAGCAATAGCTACAAAATCAACCTAACTCATAGCCCTAATCTAGTTTTAACACTAATTGGGTGTTACAGATGTTCTCCTTGTTCCTGATTCCGGCTCGTCTGACTACCAGCTCTGGTTTTGATTCCTGGCTTGTTATTTGACTTGTGGACTTTTTATTATTTTTTGCTATTAAAGGGACACTGAACCCAAATTTTTTCTTTTGTTATTCAGATAGAGCATGCAATTTTAAGCAACTTTCTAATTTACTCCTATTATCAATTTTTCTTCGTTCTCTTGCTATCATTATTTGAAAAAGAAGGCATCTAAGCTTTTTTTTGGTTTCAGTACTCTGGACAGCACTTTTTTATTGGTGGATGAATGTATCCACCAATCAGCAAGGACAACCCAGGTTTTCACCAAAAATGGGCCGGCATCTAAACTTACATTCTTGCATTTAAAATAAAGATACTAAGAGAATTAAGAAAATTTGATAATAGGAGTAAATTAGAAAGTTGCTTAAAATTTCATGCTCAATCTGAATCACGAAAGAATTTTTTTGGGTACAGTGTCCCTTTAATAAAGGTATGATTATTTTTGCACTTCTCGTCTCAGTCTGATTCCTGGCACCCTGACAGAAGGGGAAAGAAATGAGGGAGGTTTTCTTTTTTGCTCCTCAAATACTCTTGGACTATCACTACATGCTTGAATTGATTGTGTTTGTTACAGCAAATGTTGTAAGTATATTGAAATAGCCATATTCTGTTTCTTGACTTCTGTATATGTTTAAATGAGCAAACCGATTTGTATGTCAACTTTTAACCCTCAATAAAAATGATTTAAAAAAAACAAAAAAAAAAAACCAAATATATATATATATATATATATATATATATATATATATATATATATATATATATATATATATATATATATATTCAAATAAACAAAACAAATTGAGTGCAAAATAATATATAGTTCAAAATAATAGTTTACCATTCAAAATCAAGAGATTTAAGTAGTCCCATCAATCTCAGACTACTCCGTCCAGATAATGGAATACGGATCTTTAAATTTAAACAAAGTAAAGGGGTACAACACAGCATTACTCTGTATGTACTGATGTAAAGAGAGAAAAGTAAAGAACTCACAAATTGACGGTGCACTATGAGAAAAGTGTTAAATATGCAAGCTGGAGTTCCCAGATCTTCAACGTGCGTGCACACCAGCCGAACCAGGATGACCATCTAGCTAAAAATTTAGAAAGCAAATCATTTAAAATTTTAAATAAATACAATTTTAGGCATAACTCCAGGATAAAGCGGTAGGAGGACCCTGAATCTAATTTGATATATAGTTTGAGTACAGAGATAGCCACATGTATTATTACTATTACTTTTACCATTATTACAATTAAATTATAAACATATTTCAATTTATAATATCAGTGAGCCTCAAAAAACAATTTATCATGATGATAGGATATGGTGTGTGTGTGTATGGGGGGGCAAAATATGTTTTTTCTGTGGTTGGAAAATATGCTACTTTTGCCAGTACCTATATTAGCATATATTATTTTTTTTGTGTTTGTTTTGCTACCCGCCTACCCTCCACATTTCAAAGGGGATATTTAATTCCATATTATCAAGAAGCTGAGAAACTGAAACAGACATCTTTCTATGTTTTTTTAACCGCTTCGATAATTGTAAGCACTGCAATCAAATAAGCCATCCATGGAAGCCAAATGAGTTAAATCTTTCTATATGGAAGTGGCACATCCTCCTCCTCTCTCCGGCAAGCTATACATAGGGGGCGATTTATCAAGCTGAGGCGGACAGGCGAAATATTAGGGAAGCAGCGTTCTAATGACTGCTGCTTGTTAAATACGGCGCATGCAGGTTCTCTTGTGAGAACCTACAGCCGTAGTGGGTCGAAAGGCTTGCAAATAAACACAGAAAAACACACTGGCATTTTGCAAGGGCTTTTTAAAAAGATCAGCAGGTTACAGAACAAACATTTAAAAAAGTTTTACCGAAAGACAACACTAAGAACGATGTCTTCCAAGCTATCAAGCAAACAGAGTATGAAACAAGCCAAATCAAGGAGGATAGGATCCTTGTTCCCTGCTTCAAGCAGCTGCTGTGAGCTCTTAAACTTTGCGACAGTCCTCTCTGACAATGGAAGATAATATTATAGCAAGGACAATCCAGCTCTGAATAAAGCTAATGTTCTGTAATTTCAAGACACTGACCGGGTGCAAATCCTCTCTCTCGTCGTCTCCCTTCTACTCTCTCTGCTTCCCACAACGACACTACCAAGCCCCGCCCACCACTCACTCCACGCCCACTGCATCTGTACCGCTTGTCACCGGGTCCTCCGGACCCTACCAACATGGCCACGGTGACTGGCTGCCAACCAGTAGAAAATACAGGACAAACCCCATCCCGCATTGATTCAAAAACATAATTTATGCTTACCTGATAAATTTATTTCTCTTGTAGTGTAGTCAGTCCACGGGTCATCCATTACTTATGGAATATATCTCTTCCTAACAGGAAGCTGCAAGAGGATCACCCAAGCAGAGCTGCTATATAGCTCCTCCCCTCACATGTCATATTCAGTCATTCGACCAAAACCAGACGAGAAAGGAGAAACCATAGGGTGCAGTGGTGACTGGAGTTTAATTAAAATTTAGATCTGCCTTAAAGACAGGGCGGGCCGTGGACTGACTACACTACAAGAGAAATAAATTTATCAGGTAAGCATAAATTATGTTTTCTCTTGTTAAGTGTAGTCAGTCCACGGGTCATCCATTACTTATGAAATACCAATACCAAAGCTAAAGTACACGGATGAAGGGAGGGACAAGGCAGGAACCTTAAACAGAAGGAACCACTGCCTGAAGCACCTTTCTCCCAAAAATAGCCTCCGAAGAAGCAAAAGTGTCAAATTTGTAAAATTTTGAAAAAGTGTGAAGACCAAATTGCAGCCTTGCAAATCTGTTCAACAGAGGCCTCATTTTTAAAGGCCCAGGTGGAAGCCACAGCTCTAGTAGAATGAGCTGTAATCCTTTCAGGAGGCTGCTGTCCAGCAGTCTCATAGGCTAAACGTATTATGCTACGAAGCCAAAAAGAGAGAGAGGTAGCCGAAGCCTTTTGACCTCTTCTCTGTCCAGAGTAAACGACAAACAGGGAAGAAGTTTGACGAAAATCTTTAGTTGCCTGCAAATAGAACTTCAGGGCACGGACTACGTCCAGATTATGCAAAAGTCGTTCCTTCTTTGAAGAAGGGTTAGGACACAGTGATGGAACAACAATCTCTTGATTGATATTCCTGTTAGTAACTACCTTAGGTAAGAACCCAGGTTTAGTACGCAGAACTACCTTGTCTGAATGAAAAATCAGATAAGGAGAATCACAATGTAAGGCAGATAACTCAGAGACTCTTCGAGCCGAGGAAATAGCCATCAAAAACAGAACCTTCCAGGATAACAGCTTGATATCAATGGAATGAAGGGGTTCAAATGGAACGCCTTGAAGAACGTTAAGAACTAAGTTTAAGCTCCACGGCGGAGCAACAGTCTTAAACACAGGCTTAATCCTAGCTAAAGCCTGACAAAAAGCCTGAACGTCTGGAACTTCTGCCAGACGTTTGTGTAGAAGAATAGACAGAGCAGAAATCTGTCCCTTTAACAAACTAGCAGATAAGCCCTTTTCTAAACCCTCTTGTAGAAAAGACAATATCCTAGGAATCCTAACCTTACTCCATGAGTAACTCTTGGATTCGCACCAATATAAATATTTACGCCATATCTTATGGTAAATTCTTCTGGTAACAGGCTTCCTAGCCTGTATTAAGGTATCAATAACCGACTCCGAGAAGCCACGCTTTGATAGAATCAAGCGTTCAATCTCCATGCAGTCAGCCTCAGAGAAATTAGATTTGGATGGTTGAAAGGACCCTGAATTAGAAGGTCCTGTCTCAGAGGCAGAGACCACGGTGGGCAGGACGACATGTCCACTAGGTCTGCATACCAGGTCCTGCGTGGCCACGCAGGCGCTATCAGAATCACCGAAGCTCTCTCCTGTTTGATCTTGGCAATCAAACGAGGAAGCATCGGAAATGGTGGAAACACATAAGCCATGTTGAAGACCCAAGGGGCTGTCAGAGCATCTATCAGCACTGCTCCCGGGTCCCTGGACCTGGATCCGTAACAAGGAAGCTTGGCGTTCTGGCGAGACGCCATGAGATCCAGATCTGGTTTGCCCCAACGATGAATCAGTTGAGCAAAGACCTCCAGATGAAGTTCCCACTCCCCCGGATGAAAAGTCTGGCGACTTAGAAAATCCGCCTCCCAGTTCTCCACGCCTGGGATGTAAATCGCTGACAGGTGGCAAGAGTGAGACTCTGCCCAGCGAATTATCTTTGAGACTTCCAACATCGCTAGGGAACTTCTGGTTCCCCCTTGATGGTTGATGTAAGCCACAGTCGTGATGTTGTCCGACTGAAATCTGATGAACCTCAGAGTTGCTAACTGAGGCCAAGCTAGGAGAGCATTGAATATTGCTCTTAATTCCAGAATATTTATTGGGAGGAGTTTCTCCTCTAGAGTCCATAGTCCCTGAGCCTTCAGGGAGTTCCAGACTGCGCCCCAGCCTAGAAGGCTGGCGTCTGTTGTTACAATCGTCCAATCTGGCCTGCGAAAGGTCATCCCCTTGGACAGATGTGGCCGAGAAAGCCACCATAGAAGAGAATCTCTGGTCTCTTGATCCAGATTTAGCAGGGGGGACAAATCTGAGTAATCCCCATTCCACTGACTTAGCATGCACAATTGCAGCGGTCTGAGATGCAGGTGCGCAAATGGTACTATGTCCATTGCCGCTACCATTAAGCCGATTACTTCCATGCACTGAGCTACTGACGGGTGTGGAATGGAATGAAGGACACGGCAAGCATTTAGAAGTTTTGATAACCTGGCCTCCGTCAGGTAAATTTTCATCTCTACAGAATCTATAAGAGTCCCTAGAAAGGGAACCCTTGTAAGTGGTAATAGAGAACTCTTTTCCACGTTCACCTTCCACCCATGCGACCTCAGAAATGTCAGAACTATCTCTGTATGAGATTTGGCAGTTTGAAAACTTGACGCTTGTATCAGAATGTCGTCTAGGTACGGAGTCACCGATATGCCTCGCGGTCTTAGTACCGCCAGAAGTGAGCCCAGAACTTTTGTAAAGATTCTTGGAGCCGTAGCTAATCCGAAGGGAAGAGCTACAAACTGGTAATGCCTGTCTAGGAAAGCAAATCTTAGGTACCGATAATGATCCTTGTGAATCGGTATGTGAAGGTAGGCATCCTTTAAGTCCACTGTGGTCATGTACTGACCCTCTTGGATCATGGGAAGGATGGTTCGAATAGTTTCCATTTTGAATGATAGAACTCTTAGGAATTTGTTTAGGATTTTTAAGTCCAAGATTGGTCTGAAGGTTCCCTCTTTCTTGGGAACCACAAATAGATTTGAATAGAATCCTTGCCCGTGTTCCGTCCGCGGAACTGGGTGGATCACCCCCATTAGTAAGAGGTCTTGTACACAGCGTAGAAACGCCTCTTTCTTTATTTGGTTTGCTGATAACCTTGAAAGATGAAATCTCCCTTGTGGAGGAGAAGTTTTGAAGTCCAGGAGATATCCCTGAGATATGATCTCCAACGCCCAGGGATCCTGGACATCTCTTGCCCAAGCCTGGGCGAAGAGAGAAAGTCTGCCCCCCACTAGATCCGTTTCCGGATAGGGGGCCCTCTCTTCATGCTGTCTTAGGGGCAGCAGCAGGTTTCTTGGCCTGCTTGCCCTTGTTCCAGGACTGGTTAACTTTCCAGCCCTGTCTGTAACGAGCAACAGCTCCTTCCTGTTTTGGAGCAGAGGAAGTTGATGCTGCTCCTGCCTTGAAGTTACGAAAGGCACGAAAAGTAGACTGTTTGGCCTTTGATTTGGCCCTGTCCTGAGGTAGAGCATGGCCCTTACCTCCCGTAATGTCAGCTATAATTTCTTTCAAGCCGGGCCCGAATAAGGTCTGCCCTTTGAAAGGAATATTAAGCAATTTAGATTTAGAAGTCACGTCAGCTGACCAGGATTTAAGCCATAGCGCTCTGCGCGCTTGGATGGCGAATCCGGAGTTCTTAGCCGTAAGTTTGGTTAAATGTACGACGGCATCAGAAACAAATGTGTTAGCTAGCTTAAGTGCTTTAAGCTTGTTCATAATTTCATCCAATGGAGCTGTGCGAATGGCCTCTTCCAGAGACTCAAACCAGAATGCCGCCGCAGCAGTGACAGGCGCAATGCATGCAAGGGGCTGTAAGATAAAACCTTGTTGAACAAACATTTTCTTAAGGTAACCCTCTAATTTCTTATCCATTGGATCTGAAAAGGCACAACTATCCTCCACCGGGATAGTGGTACGCTTAGCTAAAGTAGAAACTGCTCCCTCCACCTTAGGGACCGTCTGCCATAAGTCTCGTGTGGTGGCGTCTATAGGAAACATTTTCCTAAATATGGGAGGAGGGGAAAAAGGCACACCAGGTCTATCCCACTCCTTGCTAATAATCTCTGTAAGCCTTTTAGGTATAGGAAACACGTCAGTACACACCGGTACCGCATAGTATCTATCCAACCTACATAATTTTTCTGGAATTGCAACCGTATTACAATCATTCAGAGCCGCTAATACCTCCCCTAGCAATATGCGGAGGTTCTCAAGCTTAAATTTAAAATTAGAAATCTCTGAATCCAGTCTCCCTGGATCAGATCCGTCACCCACAGAATGAAGCTCTCCGTCTTCATGTTCTGCAAACTGTGACGCAGTATCTGACATGGCTCTCACCTCATCCGCGCGCTCTGTCCTTAACCCAGAGCTATCGCGCTTGCCTCTTAATTCTGGCAATTTAGATAATACTTCTGTCATAACAGTAGCCATATCTTGCAAAGTGATTTGTAAGGGCCTCCCTGATGTACTTGGCGCCACAAAATCACGCACCTCCTGAGCGGGAGGCGAAGGTACTGACACGTGAGGAGAGTTAGTCGGCATAACTTCCCCCTCGTTGTCTGGTGATAATTTCTTTACATGTAAAGATTGACTTTTATTTAAAGTAACATCAATGCAATTAGTCAGACATGTTTAAACAGACTAGCAATGAGACTAGCAAACTTGGAAATACTTTTCTAAATAAATTTACAAGCAATATAAAAAACGCTACTGTGCCTTTAAGAAGCACAAAAAGCTGTCACAGTTGAAATAACAATGAACCAAACTAGTTATAACAACCAATTTTTCACAGTAAATGTATTAAGTTAGCAAAGGATTGCACCCACCAGCAAATGGATGATTAACCCCTTAATACCCAAAAACGGATAACAATTTAATAATTAACGTTTTTAACACAGTCAAAACACACTGTCACAGGTCTGCTGTGACTGATTACCTCCCTCAAAATGAATTTTGAAGACCCCTGAGCTCTCTAGAGACGATCTGGATCATGGAGGATGAAGTAGACAGATTGTGACTGAATTTTTACTGCGCAAAAAAGCGCTAAAATAGGCCCCTCCCACTCATATTACAACAGTGGGGAAGCTCAGATAACTGTTTCTATGCAGAAAACAAAGATGGCCATGTGGTAAAAATCATGCCCCAATAAGTTTTATCACCAAGTACCTCACAAAAAACGATTAACATGCCATTAAACGTTTTGAACATACATTTTAAAAGTTATGAAGTGTTATTAATAAGCCTGCTACCAGTCGCTTTTACTGCAGTTAAGGCTCATACATTATTTCAGTATTAACAGTATTTTCAGAGTCAATTCCATTCCTTAGAAAAATACATTCAGTGTACACACACTCATCAGCCTAATACCAGTCGCTATCACTGCATTTAAGGCTGAACTTACGTTACATTGGTATCAGCAGTATTTTCTCAGTCAATTCCATTCCTCAGAAAAATAATTTACTGCACATACCTCGTTTGCAGGGGGGCCCTGAATGCTATTCCCCTTTTCTGAAGTTACCTCACTCCTCAGATGAGAACAGCCAGTGGATCTTAGTTACGTCTGCTAAGATCATAGAAAACGCAGGCAGATTCTTCTTCTAATGCTGCCTGAGAACAAACAGCACACTCCGGTGCCATTTAAAATAACAAACTTTTGATTGAAGAAATAAACTAAGTTAAAAAACACCACAGACCTCTCACAGCGACCTATCTTTAGTTAGGCTGCAAGAGAATGACTGAATATGACATGTGAGGGGAGGAGCTATATAGCAGCTCTGCTTGGGTGATCCTCTTGCAGCTTCCTGTTAGGAAGAGATATATTCCATAAGTAATGGATGACCCGTGGACTGACTACACTTAACAAGAGAAATGGGACGTGCTATTTTATTCTGAAATACGGGACGATTCCGTATTTTAAGGGACGGGTGGCAACCCTATTTGGGTATCATGTCCCTTTAAGGCATTAAATGTTATTTGATTTTTATAGTTTCCTTTTTAATTAATTTTATGCTTCACATTTATGTTTTACCAGACCAAAAGCTGGTATTAAATAGAACTGGTTGCCATCTATCTGTATCTGTGACTAGTGGATTTGTTGAAAATACTTTCAGACAAAGGTTGGGACAATCCAGTACTTAAAGCTAAGGGGAGCTCTATTTAATTTTAAAAGTTACTTAGAACTGTAGACCCGCACATGTGGGGATTTATTTAAATAGAAATTCAATCTGTTTACCTTAAACTTTACCACAGCCTACCATTGCTTTGGATCAGTGTTAATTTCGTCGACTAAAACTAGACTAAAATGACTATAAAACTAAAGAAATTCTGATGACTAAAATACGACTAAAACTAAAATGACATTTTAGTCAAAAGACTATGACTAAAACTAAATCACAATGACATTTTAGTCAAAAGACTATGACTAAAACTAAATCAAAATTTGCTGACAAAAACATTTTATGCAAGGTGTTATTATCAATCCATATCCAATTACTGCTCTTTTGTAAAATTTACGAAACTTAATTTTATTAAATTTTAAGATATATAAAGACATGTTATATACCACAACAGTTAAATCTGTTAAATTTGTATTGCATGTTCAAACCTTAATACCATAAATAAAAACAGGTTTATATAATGAGTTTGGAAGTTCTAGAGCAGTGCTAATATCGTTGCCAAAAAATTTTCAAATCTGTGAACAATCAATTGATTGTTCCTATAGAAATAAGAATAACCCACGAATATGGGTTTAAGTTATGCTGTGCCTGTGCTAGCTGCAGAAACTTTTTGTTGTGTTGAGTTACTTGATTCTTGTTTTAATTATTAACAGAGAACTGTTTAAAGTTTTTATACTGGGTAATATGTTCAATACAGCCAATACAGTTTACAGTTTTGTTTTTTTATATTTTAAAGTTGCACGTCTGTTTGTTTATGAAACTTGGTTTTATTTAATTTTAAGTTTACTAAAGATGTTACATATCACAACGGCTAAATTTGTGTCTGTATTGCATGTTTAAACCTTAATACCATAAATATTAACAGGTGTTATGTTTACTCCTGGAGTATATAATCAGTTTGCAAATTATAGATAAATGCTTAAATAATGCATTACACTTTAACTAAACCCCTTAGATTTTAGTCGACTAAAATCTACTGGAGATTTAGTCGACTAAAATCTACTGGAGATTTAGTCGACTAAAATCTACTGGAGATTTAGTCGACTAAAATCTACTGGAGATTTAGTCGACTAAAACTAGACTAAAACTAAAACAATTCAGATGACTAAAAGACGACTAAAATTAAAATGGCATTTTAGTCAAAAGACTAAAACTAAGACTAAATTGAAATTTGCCGTCAAAATTAACACTGCTTTGGATACAGTAACAATCCTTAGTAGTGTTTTACCGTTGTATTCAGTTGTGGATGTGGACCGCACTAAGCGGTAAAAACAATATAATTCCGGATTACTTGCAGTTTTGTTACTCTAAACATAACGTGAATGAAAACCGCACTTAAGCGGCTACAATAGTGTTGTTATTCGCATATAAATACATAATAGTTGATTTAGCCACACAGCTGGCGCTTAAAGGGCCATAATACCCAAATGTTTAAACACTTGAAAGTGATGCAGTATAGCTGTAAAAAGCTGACTAGAAAATATCTCCTAAACATCTCTATGTAAACAAGAAAGATATTTTACCTCAAAAGTTCCTCAGTAGCCACATCCCATTTGTAAAGGATTTCTAAGCAGCATTTTAGTGTGTCTGTCCTGGGACAGCTTAGGGGATGAGCCTCGTGAACTCTCATTCTATTTCACCAATCAGGTAAAGGAAGCTTACTATGAAATCTCATGAGAATTAAGTCAAATCTCATGAGATCACAGTAAGAGTTCATGACCTCAGCCCTGCTGATGCTGATTGGCTGCTGTTCATTTCTTCATTTTTTTTTTTTTTTTTACCTGCAGCTGGGATCAGCTGAGTATAACTTTTTACACAGAACTTACTCTGCTGAGCTGAGGAAATTGTGAGGTAAAATATCTTCCTTTTTTACATAGAGATGCTCAGGTGATATTTTCCTGTCAGCTTTTTGCAGTTATACTGCATCAGTTTCAAGTGATTTAGCATATGAGTATTATGTCCCTTTAAGATATACGGCACAAATCTATACAAACTACAGCGCTACTACTACTATTGTGCATCGTATTTAACATACTATAGTTAATTTGAACTATTGCTGTGCAAACAGTAATAATTTGTAGTAACCCTTTAACCTAAATACATAGTGTGAATTTGGAACGCAGCAAGCGGTAACAAGAGTATCAGTGAAAACAAACAGTTGACTCAACCACTGAAGTGAGACATGAGATATATTAAACAAACGTTAAAGACTTTACTGTAACTACTATCATTTTGTATGACACCTAAGTAATCGTAACTGATAGCAATCTTTGCTGTATAAGCAGCAATAACCATTTGTAATCTGTAAACCCCAATATACATTATACAGGTGGACCGCGTCACAGTGCAACACTAATGTAACCCATGAATAACATTAACAATAATTATATGACGCAAGGAGCAATAATTATAAATAGTCTCACTACTGCAAGACTAAGTGTGAATGTGGACCGCACTAAGCGGTAACAATACTGTCAATACCAATGTAAGAAATTAAACAGCTGTTTTAGCTACTCTACGGACGCACAAGATATATCAAAGAAACCTATAGAAAGTATCATATTACTGTCACAGCTCTGTATTGCACTAATACGGACACCATTTCCTGGTTGAATAATTATTTTATTTATCAAGTGCAATCTAAGCTGTTCACGTGAGAATACCTCCTCACGCATATCAGTACTTTCACAATTGCTTTGATAGAGTCGTTTATTCACCTACTAAGTGTGACATACAAAAACACATAAACAGCAACTTTATTATCAAGCATTAAAAAATATCTACAGTGGAATCTAAACACACCATTATTGTAATATGGGTGAACTTTAGCTGACCAATCTAACTTAAACCCTGATTTATACTTTGCATCATATATCAGACGCTTGGTCTATGAGAACGTTTATGCTAAATACCTTTTGAGACAACTATTTATATAGCATAATATTAAACCTAGCAGTGATTACATTTAGAAAAATATTCGAGTTTTCAGGGCCACACAAGTGAATCCCACAAACACCACCATATGGATACATAGTATAGTTGGATTGTTAACAACACAACAATCAGTGTGTATTACACATTTATATATGAACAATAATATAGCAACCCCACTCTATTACTCACATCAAGTAATCCATAAGATAATGTGTATTAGACTACTACTAAGATTTAATTTTGATGGTAACACTACACATGACCTTTAAGTCAGTGTTACACTACATGGATAGATACCAATAGTAGATAACTGGTTATTCTCAATCAGTGAGTACCACGTGAATACATAACATGAACTTACTCCAGTGCAGTAAAATTATATATCTCTTATTTTAAGTGGAGGACATTGATCCAGATGCATTACCCATTTTTAAGTGAAAATTTTTTATTTTATTTATTGAAGTCTCCCAACTCCACCAGCAAAATCACAACAATGTATACATCTCATCTCATATCAATACAGAATAGTAGCGCATGTAATACAATGTGTAAGGTAGTTGTAAAGGATATCTAATTCGCATACAAGAATAACATAGTTTAAACTTTTTATCTCCTTATGGTAGAGTAAAGTACGGCCTCTTATATTGCAGATAGGACTCATTACACCCGAAAAGAAAGAAGGAGTAATAAGAATACCTATCTTAGAGAAGAAGGAAAGAAAGAGAGGGACATAAGAGGAAAAGTAAAGAATGAAGTAAAGATTGAAGTAAAGATTGAGTGCTCGCAGAACTTTCCATTAATTAATTCCAACCTCCTATTAGGCCCTTGTTTCAACGGCTCTTCTTGTTTGCATCCTAACAGTGTCCTCCCAAACTATCCATTCTTCCCAAACTTTTAGGAACTCCTGTCTTTTGTCTAATAGGGACGATGCTATGTTCTCCATTTGATAATAATATCTAATTTTGTTTAGGATAACATCGTAGTGGGGGACTGATGTTTTCCAATATTTAGCCATCACTGTCCTAGTTGCAGTACATATTATACCTACTAGTTTTAATGATTGTCTGTGTAATCCCTCAATAGGGAAGTGTAGTAGGGCCTGTTCCATACTTAGCTTAATCCGTCTATTAAAGATATTGCTTAGGAGTTCAGAGGTGGCGTCCCAAACTTTTTTACTTTCGGGACAATCCCACCACATATGATTGTATGTACCCTCTATCTGACAACCTCGGTAGCATTGAGATGACCTAGCCATGTTAGATTCCAGCTGATAGTATTTAAATCTACTGGGGTAGTTATACCATCTATATACAACTTTAATATAATTTTCCTTTAGGTTTGCGCTAACAGAACACGCTAGGCCTTTCTGGATCGTGGTTGCCCATTCTATTGAGTCTCTAACAAGGTTAACCTCGTCTTCCCATTTTTTAATAAAGTATAACTTCTCAGGGTGTCTGCCAACAGACAACAACCTATAAAGACTAGAGATTGTACCTCTGATTCGGGAATCGGATTGACAAAATTTCTCATAAAGTGTGGGAGTGTTCGAGGTTCTTAGTCTGCGGATCTTATCTATCCTATTTTTGAGTTGGAAATAGTGGAACCAGGAATGCGGTGTGGAAGGTTGGAGGTCGTGATATTGCTGGAACGAGATAATCTCAGAATTTTGTAGTGCATCAGCAATTCTATACAAACTTTTGTTGGCCCATATTGTGTTAGTTTGGGTATTATGGTGGTCCAAAGATATGGACAGCGGTGTAAGAGGGGAGCCCTCCGGAATCAAATTATATCTTTTTTGTAGCCTATCCCATAGTCTTAGGGTGTGTCCTAGTGATGTACAATTTGTCCAGGAGTCTGGTCTATCTTTTTTAGGTATCCAGAACATCTTATAGACTGGGTTAAGGTTTAATATATCTCCCTCTAGCTGAACCCAGGCTAGCTCACTATTAGAATTATGTAGGAGTGCTGTTTGAGCTAACCTAGCAGCATTGTAATACACTTGGAAATCAGGTACTCCCAGTCCCCCTTCAGTTTTAGGTTGCAAAAGGGTACGCCTATTTATTCTCGCTTTCTTATTAGCCCAGATGAAATCAAAAACGTTTTTTTGGACGATTTTAAGATCTTTTGTGGGGATATCTACAGGTAGTGATCTAAATAGGTACAGCAATTTTGGAAGTATCACCATCTTACTGACTACCATTTTACCATAGAACGAAATTTTATATGTGCTCCAGGACTTCATTTCTTTATGGAGGTGTTTGTATAGCGGAGGATAATTTAGTTTATATAACTCTTTTAGGTTGGAAGGGAGAAAAACTCCGAGATATTTGATCGCCCTAGTAGCCCACTTAAAATCAAAATTAATTTCCAACAGTTTTTTGGTATGACTGGGGAGATGAACCTCAATGGCTTCACACTTGTCATTATTAACCTTGTAACCCGAAAGGGTGCCAAAGGTTGATAGAAGCTCATATAAAATTGGTAGAGATAGTAGTGGTTTGCTAATTGTTAGGATGATGTCATCAGCGAATAGGGAAAGTTTGTGATCTTTTTTACCTACTGTTATACCGGAGATATCTCTGTGGTTTCTAATGCTAGCGGCTAAGGGCTCAATGCACATGGCAAATAGCAGGGGCGACAATGGGCACCCCTGCCTGGTACCATTATTGATATAGATTCTTTTGGATTGATAGCCTGCTACTCTAAGATAAGCTGATGGCTTACTATAGATGGCCTGAATCGCTTTACTAAAGGAACCTGAGATTCCAAACTGTGATAGAGTTTCATTCATGTAATCCCAATGGATTCTGTCGAATGCCTTCTCTGCGTCCAAAGATAGGAACAGAGAAGGCACTCTTTCTTTTGTCGCAAAGTCAATCAAGTCGATGACCCTGCGTACATTGTCTGGGGCCTCTCTCCCTGTAATAAACCCCACCTGGTCATTCGAAATCAGTTTGGGTAAATGTAGATTTAACCTAGTGGCCATTATTTTAGTAAGGAGCTTAAGATCTAAATTTATGAGCGAGATTGGTCTATAATTTTTGCAATGAAATTTGTCCCTACCAGGCTTTGGGACCACACATATTCGTGCCATTAATAATTCCTCTGGGATCACACCACCCTCTAGGATATAGTTAAATGACTCTAATAAGTGAGGGACAAGCTCCCCTGTGAATTTTTTATAGAAACTCCCTGAGTACCCATCGGGTCCACGAGCCTTATTGCTTCTGAGTTGTTTAATTGCTATAATAATTTCCCGGGCTGTAATTGGGGAGTTTAATTGATCTGAAGCAGTTTTTTCTAGTTTAGGGAGACGGCAAGCTGTTAAAAACTCCTGTATTCTATGTTTCCTAGACTCGGCTTGATCTCTCGGTATTCCATATAGAGACTGGTAAAAGTCTGCAAATGAGTTAGCAATATGCTTAGGGTTGTTTATGACCGAGCCCGACCTAGTCTGCAGCTGGGGGATAGAGGAGGACCTGGTAATATTTCTAATCTTTCTGGCTAGCATGCGATCCTTAAATGGGCTAATGCTTCCTCATCAAGTAGTTTATCTAGTTCTTTTTTTTTTGAAGTTATTAGTTTGATTAAGTTGGGGCATCTGGTCCTAATTAATTGCCTATTTAGGTCTTCAATCTCTCGTTTCTTGTCCTCTATAATCTTTTTTTTCTGGCTATTTAGGTTAGCTTTTTCTTTAATAAGGAAACCTCTCAAAAAGGCCTTAAACGCTCCCCACTCCAATAGGGGATTGGGTGTTGAATTTTTGTTATTTGCCCAAAAGTGACTAATTTCCTGGGTAAGTTTCTGGCATATCACATCATTCCGTAATAAGGATGTGTCAAGGGACCAGGATCTGTCCCTAGATGGATCAAAAAAGCCTTTGATCGCGACTTCCACAATGGAATGGTCCGACCAGCTGGTTTGTGCTATATTGGCGTATGTAGTTAGGGGGCATAAAATCTGACTCGCAAATATGTAGTCGATTCTAGAAAAGGAGTTATGTGCCGCCGAGTAATATGTGTAGTTCTTAACTCCTGCGTTATGGAGTCTCCAAATATCAAGTAGATTATGGTCTAATATAAAATCGCTTAATATTTTTTTAGGGGGTGTCCCTGTCTGGGGAGATCTATCCATGTTATCATTAAGTGTCAGATTAAAGTCCCCACCCAAAATAATTTTGTATTTTTTCCAGGAAGTCAACAATTTACTAATTTTGGCCATAAAGTGTCCCTGATTTTCATTCGTATATGTTTCCTAGCACTATCGAGTTCCCATGTATCTTCCCCCTTAGTATTATGAACCTACCATCTGGGTCTCTAATTACTTCTTCTTCTTGGAAATTTAACGATGAATGTAGGATAATAGAGACCCCTCTCTTTTTCTTATGACCAAAGGAATGATACTGGATCGGAAAAGCCGCGTCCCAGTATTTCGGGTGTTGTGTTGAAGTAAAATGGGTCTCTTGTAACATGATTATGTGGGCCTGTTTGTTTTTGTAATCTGCTATGGCTTTTTTCCTTTTGATGTGGGAGTGGAGCCCCCTGACATTATGTGAGATAATTTTAAATGACATCTTAAGTGTGCATAATCACGCAAATGTAAGCCCAACATACGTTGTGCTCTCCCCCATACCTGACATCCAGAACCACCTTTTTCCTGCCTTCCAAAATCCACCTCCACCATCCAACTATTATGGTCCCTCGAGCACTCGGAGAAGAATAGAAAAGAGTTAGAAAGAGAGTATAGATAACAAAAAACATTATAACAAACATCAACAGTAGTATCAGTATGAGATACTCATTTTTCCTGTAAACTATATTTACTGGCTACAAGGTGTATAAATGCAATAACTATCAGTGTCCATGACATTGCCCATGGACAATTTATCTTTAACTGAATATCATTATCTAGCTAAACTGGACATGATATAAACTGTTTTTATTACTAGATACTGAGAAAGAGGATTAATCATTTTCTAGATTTACTATAGGACATTATCATGAGATACTCACATTGGGTGTTCCATTATCCTACAATTATTCAATTGTTACACTAACTTCACCTTCTGAGGTTTAAATTATTACTAAAAAAAAAAACTTGAACTCCAGCAACAATCTGCCTTGAGTGTGGCGAGATATTGTGGCCAAAGCTTTGCATAAATAAATACCGACCAACCCAACTTCTAAGGTAATCCAACCCAAACAAGGACAGCATTTAACATATAACAACAGCCCAAACAATTAAATCTAGAGTATGGGGCACCAGCTACTGCTCTTCTTTTTTTTTTTTTTTTTTTTTTTCTATGGTGTTATGTAAACAGATAGATATGGATGTTCTACATTTCTGCATAGTGGCTACCAGGTGCCCCCCTCCTCAAACCTCACAAGTTCTCCACTTTATGAACGGATCATGGACTCTTCATTTTCAAAGTGAGTCCTCTGTAGGTTAAAGTGGTTAGAAAAGTCAAAAGTTTCCCATTGATGTCCAGCTTGACGTCCCTGCTTCAAATATGTTGGGACTCCTTATCTGTTGGCCGCAGCCTGCGATTGCTGAGTCTTTTCAGCACTTGATGTTTCACTGGGGCTGCTATGAAGGCCCGAACGTCCAGGAACTCTGCTCCACATCTGTGACATCTGCTTCCTAGGTGGTCGAGGCGGTAGTGGTGTAGGGGTGTCGTCTCCACTCAAATGCAGTCGTCGAATTAAATCTGTACCTTCCTCAATAGAGGTGCAGGAATAGGTGGTTTTGTTATAGAGGAAAGTGAGTCTGAATGGGAACGACCACCTGTACTTAATCTGAGCTCTCATGAGAGCCATGGTAACTGGTTTGAATTCCCTTCTTTTTCTGAGGGTAATGGGTGACAGATCAGCAAAAAATTGGAGTTGATGTCCTTCAAATTCTAGTTTTGGGTGTGATCTGGTGACCTGTAGGAGCTGGTCCTTAGTAGTGTAGTAATGGAATTTAAGGATGACATCCCTGGGTGTGTTCGGAATTTTTGGTTTATTCAGGGCCCTGTGAATCCTGTCAATCAGAAAAAAACTCTCCTCTACTTCTGGTAAGAGGTGCCGAAGGATTCGGAGAAGGACATCATTAAGTTTATCATAGGTCTCCGGGAGGTTCCTTAATCGAACATTAGACCTCCTAGATCTATTTTCTAAGTCTTCAAGTTGTGATTCAAGTTGTTCAATCTTATCTTGATGTATTTGCATAGCTCTATGTATGGTTGGGATTTCTTCGATAATTTCTCCTACTTTATCTTCTAGATCAGAGGTTCTCTGGCTTATTTCCTTTATATCTCCCCTAATATCTTGTATAGCAGCTTTTAGTTCTATTTGAAATACTTCTTTGATTTGTTGAACCAAGTTGTTGGTTGAGGGCTGTGGTTGATCCTCTGTACTGATGTCCGACATGGCCTCTGAAATGTCCCCCTCTGTAGCTACTGGTTTGTCTTGAAGCATAGCCTTCTTCTTTGCTTGTGCTTTAGATAGACAGTCTCTCACTGATTGGGTTTTTCCTTTCATTGTATGAAATTCGAATTATGCTTAGGGAAAAGCTAGATCACTTGCAAATCACCACCAACACCCCCAAAAAGCAATGTCTGGATAATGTCCTTAGGTATATACGAATACCTCTGTGTATCCAAGCATATTTAACACCTTGAGAACCAGTAAGGGGAACCTATGGGGACATTTCTCTTGCTAGCATGTCTGCCTTTCAGCCTTTAGTCCACCATTGGATGTAGTGAGCGAAATAGAGTATTCAGCTAGAACCCCAATTGTACCTCAGGTCCTGCAGTATGTCACCTAGGGTCTGAGACAGGACTCTTATCTCTTTTCCACGTGGGGAGCAGAGGAGCTGAATATCTTCCAACTGGGAGCACTTTACAACATGTCTCAGCAACAGTCTGGGTGTAAAAAAGGCTTAAATCGGCCCATCTGGGGTCTAGATAATGGGCCCGCAAAAGTGACTGCAGCTATAAACCGTTGCACTCTTTTAATCGTGTCCAACCCTTTCAAGAAAGATCTTTGAATTGTTGAATGTCTAACACACTGTTATCTGCAGTAATCTTTTACAGTGTGTGGAGGGCCAGGTAGTCGCAGAATGAAGATAAATTAATCCAAGACCCTTTACTCTATAGGGCCTCCTTCTTTCTGTGTTTTGTTAGCAGCCTTCAGTTAAGACCAGAAACTTCTCCCAAACTAATCCGGCATACAGCTGCAGTTAGGTACCCTACTATCTAACGTATCATCTATGTGTTACACAACTTCCACACTATGTACACTTTTATGTGCAGGTATTTACGGTTTGCTCCTTAAAATAATTGAGCCGGCTTGACAGGGCCAATATGGCGGCTTTTCGCGCCACTAATCCTCCCACTGACTTGCACAACAGTCTCTCATGCCCAAAGTTGCTTCTGTGTCTCCTTTCTCCTCCCTTACACCTCGGTCTTACCCGGCTTCTCAAGCGATGTCCTAGTGGTCCTCAGCCGTCTGCTCTGCTGTGCTCCGGAGCGGAGCCCCGACCCTCCGGAGCAACGCGTGTGCGGCGGTGCCGAAGGTGATTGCTGTAGCTTTAGCTCCCTATTTGCTATTGCGATGATGTTCCGTTGTCGGCTTAGGGGAGAGAAAACAAGCTAGATGTCTCCGGCTCCCGGAGCGGAGCCCCGACCCTCCGGGTAGCTATGTGCGGCACTGACCAGTAGCTGGGCCAGTCTTTCCCAGTAGCTGCTTCGTGGATACGTGAAAAATCCGCCTTGGTCCAAGTATCTAAGCGGTCACACTGGCTATCAGGGATATTGCCTAAGTTTGGCCAGCTTTGGGGTAGCCTTAGTGTATTTCTATCTGGGTTTTATAGTTTTAGTTTAACGGAGCTCTTCTATCCTGCTTCCATGCAGTATGGCGGTTAGCTCCGCCCTATGCATTACCCATTTTTTGATCTGCACTAGGAGGCAGAAGGTAAACTGACTCCATTTGTGCACTATCCTGAAATTACCTTTAATATTTCAAAGGCTTACTCTATATTTAGGATGGGGCCTACAGTTCTTTAGTTGTTTTTAACTTTGAGTCCTTTTTTTAGAAATTACTAATAAAAGTTATTTTTTAATTTTCCCAATTTCTCATATCCTGGTCCAGGCATAGAGTACTGTAAGTGTAGTCTCCAGTGGGTTTTTTTCCCTCCTTTTGTATAGTATTCGAACAATTCTACCTTTGATCCAGGAGGGTCAATATATGACTATCGTGGACTTGAAGGATGCATACCTTCATATTCCTATCCACAAGGATCATCATCAGTTCCTAAGGTTTGCCTTCCTGGACAAACATTTTCAGTTCATGGCTCTTCCCTTCGGGTTGGCCACAGCACCCAGGATCTTCACAAAGGTTCTAGGGTCCCTTCTGGCGGTTCTCAGGCCGTGGGGCATTGCAGTGGCGCCTTATCTAGACAATATTCTGATCCAGGCGTCGTCTTACCATCTGACAAAATCACATACAGTCATGGTTCTGTCCTTTCTGAGGACTCACGGGTGAAAGGTGAATCTAGAAAAGAGTTCACTAATTCCACAGACAAGGGTTCCATTTTTGGGAACTCTAATAGATTTCATATCCATGAAAATTTTCTTGACAAAGGTCAGAAAGTTAAAGATTCTGAATACATGCAGAGCCCTTCAGTCCAATCCTCGGCCATCAGTGGCTCAGTGCATGGAGGTAATAGGATTGATGGTGGCGGCAATGGACATCATTCCATTTGCTCGTTTTCATCTCAGACCGCTACAACTGAGCATGCTCAGGCAGTGGGATGGAGATTATGCAAATTTGTCTCCTCAGATAGATCTGGATCAGGAGACAAGAGATTCTCTTCTTTGGTGGTTGTCGCTGGATCATCTGTCCCAAGGGACGTGCTTTTGCAGACCTTCATGGGTGATAGTGACAACGGACGCCATCCTGCTAGGTTGGGGTGCAGTCTGGAATTCCCTGAAGGCTCAGGGTGTGTGGACTCAGAGTCTCTTCTTCCAATCAATATTCTGGAATTAAGAGCAATATTCAATGCGCTTCAGGCTTGGCCTCAGTTGGCTTCGGCCAAATTCATCTGCTTTCAGTCGGACAACATCACGACTGTGGCTTACATCAATCGAATAGCAAATAGAAGTAAGCAACTAGTGCCTAGACAAGTGTACCTGCTACACTATAAAGAGACCCCCTAATAAGGTCCTAGAGGAAAATGCAAACAGAAAGATGTATAGGAGCGCCAAAGGCTAAGGTATACAACAGGTTGCTTAGTTATTAACCTGTTGTATACCTTAGCCTTTGGCGCTCCTATACATCTTTTGGCTTACATCAATCATCAGAGAGGAACAAGAAGTTCCTTAGCGATGACAGAAGTATCCAGGATAATTCGGTGGGTGGAGGCTCACTCTTGTTCTCTGTCAGCAATCCACATCCCAGGAGTGGACAACTGGGAAGCGGACTTTTTAAGCAGACAGACGTTCCATCCGGGGAAGTGGGAACTCCATCCGGAGGTCTTTGCCACTCTGATTCTCAGATGGGGCAGACCGGAATTGGATCTGATGGCGTCTCGTCAGAATGCCAAGCTTCCAAGATACGGATACAGGTCAAGGGATCCTCAGGCCGAACTGATAGATGCCTTGGCAGTGCCTTGGTCGTTCAGCCTAGCTTATGTGTTTCCACCGTTTGCTCTCCTTCCCCGGGTGATTGCTCGGATCAAACAGGAGAGGGCTTCGGTAATTCTAATCGTGCCTGCGTGGCCTCGCAGGACTTGGTATGCCGATCTAGTGGACATGTCCTCTCTGCCACCGTGGAAGCATCCATTGAGGCAGGATCTTCTCATTCAGGGACCCTTCTAACATCCGAATCTAATTTCTCTGCAACTGACTGCTTGGAGATTGAACGCTTGATTTTATCAAAGCGGGGGTTCTCTGATTCAGTCATTAATACTTTGATTCAGGCACGTAAGTCTGTTACTAGAAAGATCTACCATAAGATATGGCGTAAATATCTTTATTGGTGCGAATCCAAGGGCTACTCATGGAGTAGAGTTAGGATTCCCAGGATTTTGTCTTTTCTCCAAGAAGGATTGGAGAAAGGGTTATCAGCAAGTTCCTTAAAGGGACAAATCTCTGCTTTGTCAATTTTACTACACAAACGTTTGGCAGATGTTCCAGACGTTCAGTCTTTTTGTCAGGCTCTAACCAGAATCAAGTCTGCGTTTAGACCAATTGCTCCACCCTGGAGTTTGAATTTAGTTCTTAATGTTCTTCAAGGGGTTCCGTTTGAACCCATGCATTCCATAGATATTAAGTTGTTATCTTGGAAGGTGTTATTTTTGGTTGCTATTTCTTCTGCTCATAGAGTTTCTGAGCTATCAGCGTTACAATGTGACTCGCCTTATCTTATCTTCCATTGTTCTGTCCATATATTCATATGTACATCTTTAAATGCTATTTTAGTTCTTGTGCTCCCTCTAGTGTTATGTTTTATCATTGTATTCAATTTAATGTATATTCTATGTGCTACCTCTGACCTTTTTGAGGTCACTTCCTGCCTCCATTTTGTTTCACTTGTGTGTGTAAATTAGTTTCACTTTCAATGTGTAAGTTTGCTAGAACTCTGCTAATAGCTTTGTAGAGGCAAATTCTTTTTACCTGGCAATTACCACTTCTGGAACCTCAGAATTCTTGTTTGCAACAATAAAGCTTGAAGGATTCATAAATCTCTGCTGTGGAATTTGTCTGAGTTAAGCTACTCTGCTGGATTCTACTAAACTGTAAGTTGGATTGCATGTTTAACTTTACATTATAAGGCAGTCATCTTGCAAATCAGTAAATGAAAACAGAATAGTAAAAAGAATACCTGCAGAGTTATTAATCTTCAATAGAAAGACTCATGTTTGGTAAACTGTACACAGCTCATTGTGTAACTAAGGACTTTATATAATATAAATGAGAAGCTGCATTGCTTGCTGCACACAGCTCAGTAAATGTTTCTGCATTTAACAAGGAAGATTTCATTAAACATCTGCACTGTCTCACACAAGATATCTGCAACAGAGAAGTGTACACTGAACTTTGTATAAACTGTCAGTTTCCTCAGAGAAATTTATGACTGCAGTTAAAATAGCTCTAATCTAGTTACTTAAAATGTCTGAAAAAGAACTTGCAATACAAGATACACTGTCACAGGAGAAAGAGCAGAGCATTAGACCACAGCGTACAATAAAACCCACTGAGAAAGTCATACAAAGTTATCAAGCTGAGAAAGATGAATTAGTGGATGCATTGGATGAAATGTGGGAGAAGCTTAGAAAATGTGTATCTTTAGCAAATGAAACTATTAATGACAAAGAACAGTTAAACAAGATTGCTGACAGACTTAATGCTTGTTATGAAAATTATGAAAGGTTGTCACGCAAATATTTTAATCTGCTATCAAAAACTAATGTTGAGGAAACTGTGCAAATTCAAACCCAGTTTAATGAATCTAATCTACAGCGCAAGAAACTAGTGCAAAGCACATTAGCAACAGTTGAAAGCAGGATTGCAGACTTGCTAGAATCCAGATCACAGCGTGCTGCCTCAACAATTCGCTCTGCTAAATCTAGAAGTACTTCCTCTTCATCTATAAGCTCCGCCATTATCAAAGCACGTGCAGAAGCAGAAGCTGCAATGGTGCGCGCATCTTTTAGCAAAAAAGAAGCAACACTGAAAATGGAGGCAGCAAAACAGGAGAAGGAAAAAGAATTAGAAGCAGCGAAAAAAGAAACAGATTTAGAAATACTGCAAAATGAAAAAGAAGTAGCTGTTGCCATGGCAAGATTAAAGGTACTTGAGGCAGCCAATACAGAAGAGCTCCTAGAATATTCTGTCAGTCTGGTGGGATCAGACTACCCAGAGAAGAGAACATGTGATTATGTTCTTAACCAGAGTGGAAAACACTACAACTCCTTTGAAGAGGAAGAAGGAGGCAATGTTCATAAAGACAGAGGTTGGAATGATGTGCACCCTACCACAAATTATTTACATCTCAATAGCGATCCAATTGCTCCAGCCAGAACAGATGCAATTCAGCGGATAAGCAGCTCAGGTGTCAATGCACAAATCACACAACCTCTTGTAAACAAACAAGTATGGGGTCCATCACAGCCACCTCCATTAAGATCAGTGAAAGAAAAGGCTTCAGCTGGATTAAATGTATCCGCGAACCCATACTATCCCTCAGCATTCAATTCCTATTACCCAAGTGATCTTCAGGCACCTCCAGTAACAAAGACTGAAAGGTTAGAGATGTCTGAGTTTGCAAGGTATATGATTCGACGTGAGCTTACTAATACAAGTCTTACAAAATTTGATGATCTGCCAGAGAACTACAGGTCTTGGAAGTCTACATTCAAGACTGCTGTTGAAGATTTAGGTATATCTGCTAGAGAAGAGCTTGATCTGCTGGTAAAGTGGTTAGGTGCTGAATCTGCAGAACGTGTCAAGAGGCTCAGAGCTGTCCATGTAGACAACCCAGTTGCAGGTTTAAAAATGATTTGGGAACGTTTGGATCAGACTTATGGTAGTCCAGAAGTAATTGAAAATGCCCTTTTAAAGAAAATACAAATATTTCCAAAAGTCACAGTTAGGGACAATCGCAAGCTACAAGAGTTAAGTGATCTTCTGCTGGAACTAGAAGCAGCTAAAGCAGATCCATGTCTATCAGGACTGTGTTATCTTGATACTGCACAAGGTGTAAATCCAATTGTGGCGAAGTTACCTCATGCTCTTCAAGATAAATGGGCAACACAAGGATCAAGATACAAGCAAGAGAATAATGTATCATTCCCTCCCTTTTCCTTTTTCAGTAAGTTCATCCAAGACATAGCAAAAACAAGAAATGATCCAAGTTTCTCTTTAACCGAATTAAATCAGTGGGCGGTGACTTCTCCAGAACATGAGAAAGAAACTTCAAGATTCAAGAACTCAAAGAAATCAGTATTTGTCCAAAAGACAGATGTAGCACCTTCCAGACAGGAAATGCAAAGTGAGAAATTAAAGAATTTAATTCAAGAATGCCCATTGCACAAGAAGCCTCACCCACTTAAGAAATGTCGTAGCTTTAGAGAAAAACCTTTGCAAGAACGCATAGAGCTTCTTAAAAATTATGGACTATGCTTCAGGTGCTGTGCTTCAACAGATCATCTTTCTAGAAACTGTAAAGCCAATATTAGATGTTCAGAATGCAATAGTGACAGACATGTGTTTGCTCTCCACCCAGAGTCTTCAAGTTCCCTTCCACTTGAAAGTATTGCCCCTGCTGAAAAGCATGGCGGGGAGAAAGCAGAAGAGACAACAAACAAAACATCTGTTGCTTCAAAATGTACTGAAATATGCGGTGAAGGACTTAGTGGAAGGTCCTGCTCTAAAATATGTCTTGTTAAAGTGTATCCTAAGGGAGAGCCTGATAAATCAGTAAGAATGTATGCAATTCTGGATGATCAAAGCAATCGATCACTGGCTAGAACTGAATTCTTCAACATATTCAACGTAAATGGTAATCCTTCATCTTACACCCTTGGTACATGTGCAGGTCAGTTTGAAACAAAAGGAAGAAGAGCTAGTGATTTCATAATAGCTTCTATTACAGATGGTATACAGTTGCCTTTACCTACACTTATTGAATGCAATCAAATTCCAGATAACAGGGATGAGATTCCTACGCCAGAAATAGCACATTACCATCCTCACATGAAACACATAGCTAGTTGCATACCAGCTCTAGAGAAGAATGCCCAGATATTGCTTTTACTTGGTAGAGACATTCTAAGAATACACAAGGTACGCCAGCAATGTAATGGACCTCATAATTCTCCATACGCTCAGAGACTTGACCTTGGCTGGGTAATAGTTGGAGATGCCTGTATAGGAAAGATCTACAGAACAGATATTACTAACTCCTTGAAAACTAATGTGTTAATTAATGGACGTCCATCTTACTTTGAGCCATGCCCAAATCACTACCATGTAAAGGAGAAACCTGGAATCTATGAACATTCATACTATGCCAGTCAAGATGATATAGTTACTCCCTTACCAGATGATGACAACATTGGAAGTACAGTGTTCCACACAACACAGCATGACAATAAACTAGCTCCTTCTATCGAAGATAAAGAATTTCTCAAGTTAATGGACAAAAAGTTTTACAAGGATGACTCAAACAGTTGGGTAGCCCCTCTGCCATTTCGCAATCCAAGACAAAGGTTACCCAACAACAGAGTTCAAGCACTTTCTAGACTTTCTTCCTTACAACGTACTCTAAAGAAAGATCCGAAGATAAAAGAACACTTTGTATCATTTATGCAGAAGATATTTGAAAATAAGCATGCAGAGCCAGCTCCTCCACTAAAAGAAGGTGAAGAATGTTGGTATCTTCCTTCATTTGGCGTCTATCATCCACGCAAACCAGGTCAAATAAGGGTTGTGTTTGATTCAAGTGCACAGTATGAAGGCATGTCACTCAATAGTGTTCTTCTTACTGGACCTAACCTTACTAACAGTCTCTTAGGAGTATTGATCAGGTTCAGGAAAGAACCTGTAGCATTCATGGCTGACATACAACAGATGTTCTATTGTTTCATTGTTAGAGAAGACAATAGGAATTACCTCAGATTTTTGTGGCATCACAACAATGATACTAGTGCTGAGATAATAGATTATCGCATGAGAGTGCATGTCTTCGGCAACAGTCCATCACCTGCAGTGGCAATATATGGACTAAGAAGAACAGCTCAAGAAGGTGAAATGGAATATGGAACAGATGCCAGACAATATGTAGAAAGAGACTTCTATGTGGATGATGGAATTAAGTCTGTACCGACAGATGAAGAAGCCATTGATCTGCTTAAAAGAACACAAAAGATGCTATCTGTAGCAAACCTAAGGCTTCATAAAATAGTCTCAAACAGCAGCAAGGTGTTGAAAGCCTTTCCTCCAGCAGACCATGCAACGGACCTCAAAGACTTAGATCTAGGTACAGATACACCACCTGTACAACGAAGTCTTGGTCTACATTGGAACATATCAACTGATGAATTTGTTTTCAAAGTTTCTACTGATGAAAGGCCATACACTAGACGTGGTGTTTTATCAATTATTAACAGTCTTTATGACCCACTGGGGTTTGTAGCTCCAGTGACTATACAAGGAAAGTCTCTGCTTAGACAGCTTTCATCTGAGTCAAAATCCTGGGATACTTTACTACCTATAGAGAAACTTCAGATGTGGGAAAAGTGGAAGGATTCTTTGAAGGATCTTGAAAAGCTCTGTATTCCACGGTGTTATGCTTCTATATCTCTATCAACAGCAACAGTAACAGAGATCTACATCTTCTCAGATGCATCTACAGAAGCTATTGCAGCAGTGGCCTACCTAAAAGTGACAGACATTGAAGGAAAACCACATGTAGGATTTATTCTCGGCAAGGCTAAGTTGGCACCTAGACCTGAACACACAATTCCTAGACTTGAATTATGTGCAGCTGTTTTAGCAGTCGAAATAGCTGATCTTATACTAAGTGAAATAGACATCAAACCTGATGCTGTTAACTTCTACACAGACAGCAGAGTGGTGTTGGGATACATAAACAACACAAGCAGAAGATTCTATGTATATGTCAATAACAGGGTAGAACGCATCAGGAGATCTTCAAAACCAGAGCAATGGCATTACGTTCCTACTGACAAAAATCCTGCAGATCTTGCAACCAGGTCGTTAACTTCAGCACAATTCATGAAATCTACATGGTTGACAGGACCACCATTCTTGTTATACTCTACAGATACAACATCAGCCAGTACTACATTTGAGCTTGTAGATCCTGAATCTGATAAAGAGATCCATCCTCAAACTACAACACTTGTCACCAGTGTTACCAATGGAAATTGTCTTGGCTCATACCGCTTTGAACGTTTTTCAAAATGGACATCACTCATACGCACTATTGCACATTTGATTCACATTATTCATTGTTTCCAACACCAAACTTCTGGAGAACCTGAAGATTGTCATGGATGGCACCTATGTAGAAAAAACCCAACTGCAAATGAACTAAATTTTGCAGAGAATATTATCATTCGTTGTGTGCAACAGGAAGTGTACTATAAAGAAATCAAGTGTATAAGTAAGAAAGTTGATCTTCCCAAGGACAGTCCACTTTGGAAATTGAATCCAATTATTGATGAAGATAGTTTACTGAGAATTGGTGGTCGTCTAAAATATGCTAATTTGAGAAGTAACGAACAAAACCCATTAATTATCCCTGGTCGTCACTATGTTGCTACACTGCTCATTCGACACTACCACGAGAAAGTCAAACATCAAGGTAGACATTTTACTGAAGGGGCAATAAGATCAGCAGGACTGTGGATCACTGGTGTAAAACAACGTATCACTACTATACTCCACAAGTGTGTTAAATGTCAAAGATTAAGGGGAAAATATCAAGAACAACAGATGGCCGACTTACCAGCTGAAAGGACAAGTAATGAACCTCCTTTCACACATGTTGGTCTGGATGTTTTTGGCCCATGGTCAGTAATTATACGTAAAACAAGAGGAGGACAAGCTAACAACAAGAGATGGGCTGTTCTGTTCACATGTTTGAGCATTCGTGCCGTACATATTGAGGTGATTGAATCTATGGATACCTCAAGCTTCATCAATGCCCTGCGAAGATTTTTCTCTATCAGAGGACCTGCTAAGCAACTACGTTCTGATTGTGGAACAAACTTTATTGGAGCATGCAATGAACTACAGATTAATACTAATCACATAGAAAACTATCTAAGTAATAATGGTTGTACATGGATATTCAATCCTCCTCATGCTTCTCACATGGGCGGACCTTGGGAAAGGATGATTGGTATTGCAAGACGCATTCTGGATTCTATATTGTTTGACTCAAGGTCAAATCAACTCACTCATGAAGTCTTGGTAACATTCCTAGCTGAAGTAATGGCTATAATTAATGCTCGACCGCTGGTACCCGTTTCTTCAGATCCAGAGTTTCCAGTTTTATTGACACCTGCTACTCTTCTTACTCAGAAGATTGGGGTAGATGTAGTTCCTTTAGAACAATTTAACACCAAAGATCTTTACAAACGACAATGGAAACATGTTCAGCATCTTGCCAATTCATTTTGGAGCAGATGGAGACAAGAGTATCTTGTTACATTACAAAGTCGTCACAAATGGCAGATAAGCAGACCAAACATTCACGTTGGAGATCTGGTCTTATTGAAGGACAAACTTGTTCATCGAAACGAATGGCCATTAGGTCTTATTGTTAAAGTTATACCAAGTGATGATGGAAAAATACGTAAAGTAGAAGTAAAAGTATCAAGAGAAGGTGTTGTAAAATCCTTCACCAGGCCAATTACAGAACTAGTACTACTTCTATCTCACAAGGACTGTGATAATACAGCTGGTTGAAGAATACAGGGGACAGTGTCAGCCCTGCTACTAATCAAGATTTATCATGTGAAAACAACATGGACTTATGTTTGCAATTGCATTTTGTATGTTTTCTCTCTTTCTTTGTCTTGCAGATCTCATGGATAAAGAGACTTCAATCAACATTTTTATGTTTATTGTTTATTGTTTGATTTATATAGTGGTATCTACAGATACCAGACGGGGAGTGTTCTGTCCATATATTCATATGTACATCTTTAAATGCTATTTTAGTTCTTGTGCTCCCTCTAGTGTTATGTTTTTATCATTGTATTCAATTTAATGTATATTCTATGTGCTACCTCTGACCTTTTTGAGGTCACTTCCTGCCTCCATTTTGTTTCACTTGTGTGTGTAAATTAGTTTCACTTTCAATGTGTAAGTTTGCTAGAACTCTGCTAATAGCTTTGTAGAGGCAAATTCTTTTTACCTGGCAATTACCACTTCTGGAACCTCAGAATTCTTGTTTGCAACAATAAAGCTTGAAGGATTCATAAATCTCTGCTGTGGAATTTGTCTGAGTTAAGCTACTCTGCTGGATTCTACTAAACTGTAAGTTGGATTGCATGTTTAACTTTACATTATAAGGCAGTCATCTTGCAAATCAGTAAATGAAAACAGAATATCCATTCTGATAAGGTGGTTTTACGTACCAAACCTGATTTCCTTCCTAAGGTTGTTTCTAATAAGAATATTAATCAGGAAATTGTTGTTCCTTCATTATGTCCGAATCCTTCTTCTAAGAAGGAGCGTTTGTTGCATAACTTGGACGTGGTCCGGGCCCTGAAGTTTTACTTGCAGGCGACTAAAGAATTTCGTCAATCATCTTCATTATTTGTTGTTTTCTCTGGAAAGCGTAGGGGCCAGAAAGCTACGGCTACCTCTCTTTCTTTTTGGCTGAAGAGTATCATCCATCTGGCATATGAGACTGCTGGACAGCAGCGTCCTGAAAGAATTACGGCTCATTCCACTAGGGCTGTGGCTTCCTCATGGGCATTTAAAAATTATGCTTCTGTTGAACAGATTTGCAAGGCTGCAACTTGGTCGTCTCTTCACACCTTTTCCAAATTTTAAAAAATTTTTTTGCTTCATCTGAGGCTGGTTTTGGGAGAAAGGTTCTTCAAGCAGTGGTACCTTCCGTTTAGGTTCCTGTCTTGTCCCTCCCTTTCATCCGTGTCCTATAGCTTTGGTATTGTATCCCATAAGGAAGGATGAAATCCGTGGACTCGTCGTATCTTGTAAAAGAAAAGGAAGTTTATGCTTACCTGATAAATTTATTTCTTTTACGATACGACAAGTCCACGGCCCACCCTGTTTTTCTAAGACAGGTTTTTAATTTTTGTTAAACTTCAGTCACCTCTGCACCTTGGCTTCTCCTTTCTCTTCCTAACTTCGGTCGAATGACTGGAGGTGGGAGGGAAGGGAGGAGCTATATATACAGCTCTGCTGTGGTGTTCTTTGCCACTTCCTGCTAAATCCCATAAGTAAGGATGAAATCCGTGGACTCGTCGTATTGTAAAAGAAATAAATATATCAGTTAAGCATAAATTTCCTTTTTTAGATTATGGATTTTGGGCACTTGTAAAAGAGCTGTATGCCCTTTTAAGGGCCGTAAAAGAGCTGAATGCCCTTTTAAGGGCAATGCCCATACAAATGCCCCTTTAGGGGCAATGGATAGTTTAGGATTTTTTAATGTTAGTTTTTTATTTTGGGGGTTTTACTGTTAGAGGGGGGGCTTAGTATTTTTTTTAATGCAAAAAAACTGTATAACTTAGGGCAATGCCCTACAAAAAGCCCTTTAAAGGGCTATTGGTAGTTTAGTATTATATTAGGGGGTGTTTTTATTTTGGGGGGCTTTTTATTTTCATATGGATTAGGTTTAATTTTTTAATTTTTGATAATTTGGTTTATTATTTTCTGTAATGTTAGAATTTTTTATTTTTTGTAATTTTAGATTATTTTAATTTAATCTTATTTTTTTTTAAGCACTGTTAGGATTTTTTATTTTAATTGTAATTTAGTATTTTATTATTTTATGTAATTTGGGGTTAATTTAGGGGGTGTTAGGTTAGGGGGCTTAGTAATTTGAATAGGTTAATTGCGTTGTGGGGGTTTGGTGGTTTAGAGGTTAATAGATTTATTAGGTTAATTGTGATGTGGGTTAATGGGGGTTTAGGGGTTAATAGATTTATTAGATTAATTGTGATGTGTGATGTGGGGTAATGGCGATTTAGGGGTTAATAGATTTATTAGGTTAATTGCGATGGTGAATGGCGGATTAGGGGTTAATACATTTATTAGGTTTATTGTGATGTGGGTTAATAGCGGATTGGGGGTTAATAGTTTTATTAGTTATTGCGGTGGGGGTTGGTGGTTGACGGGTAGATAGATATTGCGCATGTGTTAGGTGTTTGTTAATATTTTTAGGCAGTGCTCGCATTTTCAGCGTAAGGCTTGCTAAACCTGCCTATGTGTGGCGAGGTGAAAATGGAGAATTTCTCTGCGTCCTTGCGCTGAATATGTGATACCAATTTGCTATGAGGTTCTATGTTAGCTTATGGGAGTAAAAATTGCGGGCAACAGGTGAAATATATTTACGGCGCCGTAAATGTGATACAAAAAACGCATAAAAACTGGCTTTTGTGGGCGACGCCGCATACGTAATCTTGCCCACTATTGGAGCATTAAAAGGTAAAAATCTGAGAAATATCAATAAATAGTACAAATTTGATGAATGAAAGTCTGCCTAATTTTTTTTAATTCTATCCTATGACATGAGCGAGTACGCTCAACTTTACATTTACATTCTTTACATTCACTTTCATTTGTGAAATGCAAATTATTTACTGAAAATAAAAACAATACAACTGGAAGAACGGCATCAGCCCAGGATAAGCATTTTATATCCACTGTCAGATTCTAACTTTGTATATTTCTATTTTCAGATCAATGCAGTCAAGTAAATAAAGACCCCAGTACATGAGCGGTGTGGTGCAATTGGCTAGCAGATTACATGGAATGTCAAACAAAATTCCTAAAGCTCTTGCTGTTGTGTGAAACAGGCATGTTTGTGTAGTGCTGCTATTATCTGTGCACGCTGGTCCTTTGTGTGGCTGTCACTAGGAGTTTGCAAAGTGCCAGGGGAGCTTAGAAGGAATGTAAGCCCTTGTTCCATAGGTCTGCCCCTAACATCACCCCACGTCAGGCAAGACTATGGCCTGGGTGTCTACAGCACAGCATCTGCTAGATAAAGAAGACCTTGCAGAATTTTAGTATTTTACAGTATATAAAATATAAAGCCCTCTCTTGACTGGCTAAATTAAGTTAAAATTAAAACAGTCTGATTTCAGTTTCACACAAGAACACTGTCCTAGGGTAAAGTAGATGCCTACAGCTGCCTGAGGCATGGTAAGGCGTATGTGCACCACATGGTGATGTTGGACACAGTTAACCCAAGGTAGACCCAGCAGGTTTATCTCCCACATTCAATTTGGGGCTTGTATAGAGAGGAAGACGTTACTATGTATTTGTTAAAGGGACGTCAAACTGGAGATTTATCTAATCTGATGTCATAAAACTTCTAGAGTAACATGAGCTGGTTTACTATAAAATGAATAGACTAGATAAAAGGGAGTCAGATTTGCAAATGCTCAGATCAGTCAGAATGTAACCAACGTTGCCAACGTCAGCCATCACAAGACACTGGGGGCTGGGGCTACACTGAGAATTTCTAGGTGCTTATTTAGCAAGAAAACAAGTAAGTTGTTTGCTGTTTTATACTTAATCTGTTTCTTTTAATGTTTACTTTGATTTAACATATTTCTTTTTACCAAAGGAGCGCTGTTTAATATCACTTTAACATTTATGTATTGGTTAGGAGGCTAATGTGGATTTACTGGTCATGTTGTCATTTAGTCACTTTATCAATCAGTCAGTTTTATATAACCACAAGATCCCTAAAGATACTCTGAGCGATGTCCTGATTTTAGTTATTTTCCTCAAATTCTCTTATGCTTAAAGAGATATGGGAATGCAATTACTAAAAGATATAAGAAGTTAAATACATATTCAAAGTCCTACTCAAGAGGAGCTGCCCTTGAGCAATGTATGGCTGGTAAGCCAATCAGTAATAGCATATGCATGTGGCTCTCACTCTCTACTTGTGTACTGCTCAGGGCCAGCTCAGTAGTGTGCCTTGTGCACCAGCAAAACTATGGAGTGGATCACAATCCTTTAGGAAAACTTATCTGATGTTTTTCCACAGAAAACCACCATTAATATCTATGGTGATTTTTGTAGATAAATCATTTGATACGTTTTCTAAATAATTGTTATTGACCTATGTGTGTTTAACCCAGCAAACATCAGAGAAATAATAAGCAATAACAAATGAAAGCATTTTATTATTGCTTTATTATGTCACTTTAAGATCTGCAAGTGGTACATTTAACAAGATTCTTAGCTGTAAAATGAAGTAATACAGAAACGTTTAATATGATCTAGCTATGGTGTTGATATTTTTGCAATTCTCTTTTCCCTTTTGTTTTTTGTGTCAATGAGGCATATTTAAGAAATGTCATGCGGACCGATCAGGTCCGCAAGACATTGCTGAATGCGGAGAGCAATAGGCTCTCCGCATTTAACATTGCACCAGCAGCTCACAAGAGCTGCTGGTGCAACGCCGCCCCCTGCAGACTCGCGGCCAATGGGCTGCCAGCAGGGAGCTGTCAATCAACCCGATCGTGCTCACAGCAGGCGGAGAGGGTTATGGAGCAGCGGTCTTTGTGACCGCTGCTTCATAACTGCTGTTTCTGGCGAGTCTGAAGACTCGCCAGAAACACGGGCCGTCAAGCTCCTTTCGGAGCTTGATAGATAGGTCCCATAGAGAGTTAAATGAAAATGCGAACATATTGATAAGTAAATAAATTATTTTAAACAATAACACAAGCAACATGTTGTGTATGCGCTCTTTCTTGTGCGTGCCGAGTTGAAAACCTGTGTGCACAATACACAGTCTAAAGCGAGCATTGTATCTATAAAGCAGGGCTAGTTTGCTCCCTTAAAGACTTAGAGAGCCCTTGATTAATGCATTCTCATACCCAAACATGAGGCAAACTCCTAGTAATGCATGGCTGTGGATTTGTTGCTTTGTCTGATTGTTTACATATAAATACTACTCTATCTGTGAAGTCATTTTGTATTGCATGTCTGAAAGGCTATAAAGAGTGACAAACAGGAATTTACTACCCTGTAATACTGTATCAGGTCAGGGGTATAAATGATAGTAATTGTGTACTTTTTGGGACAGGAATACAGCCCTCCAACACATTATGGGCTAGATTACGAGAGGAGCTCTATTTTGCCTTCGCTAGACGGAGTTTTTTGCGCTATGTTCAGAATTATACAACATTATTTGGTGGGTTTACTGGCCCTTTAAAGCATTTTTAAAATATTTTTTATTAGACAGTGTCAATGAATGTAACTTTACAGTTAAATGTATATTTGATGTGTTTTGTGCAACTTTTTTGTCTCGCGTAATAGTTAACCAGAGCTCTGAAGTCGTGCTAACCCAACGCTCGTTAAATTCCATTGCACTCAAGCGAATGCATTTACATTCCACTCGTAATATGCGCACTATTTGCATTGCGAAAAGCTGACAAATACCCCATATTGCTTGCGTGCTACAGTTAGCGCATCACTCGGAATTTAGCCCTTTATGTGGCCCCAGCACACACTATAAGGTAGATTTATCAAGCAGTGGATGTTGCAATCTACCCCCGAAGTTTCAGGTCCGTCTGAAACTTAAGTTAAGAACAAGTGGTCGTAATAGCGCTGCTCCTTAACTGATCAGATAAGATCAGGATGATTGACACCCCCTGGGCGGCATTGCACAAGCATTTAATCAGAAATCATGAAGAAGTAATTGATCCTTAATATATTGATCCAGTAAATTCAGGGTATGTGTAAATTATATTTTTTCACACTTATCTTATAATTGTTGATGTGCAGATCACTTATATTTACAGTATTTTTATAGTAGATTAGGTAATGGCATTAAAGGGACATAAAATAATTGCAGCAATCATTTTGGTCAAACATATCTTATTCGCTCCTACATCAACTGCACAGCATGATCACACACACATACGACATCAAAATATGTGCATTGCCTATTTATTCTTCTTTTGTAGCAGGCTGCATAGCTTCTGGTAACAGTTCTTCAAAAGGACAGGGGTCTGTAGAGGAAATGGGCCCGTGCTGACTTTGTATTCTCTCGATTTTTAACTTCTGAAAACAACAAAAATGTTATCTTTAATGTTAAAGGGACATGAAACCCAAAAATTTTCTTTCATGATTCAGATAGAGAATACGATTTTAAACAACTTTTCAATTTACTTCTATTATTTAATTTGCTTCATTCTCTTGTTATTCTTTGCTAAAAGGTTTATCTATGAAAGGTCAGGAGCAGCAGAGAATCTAGGATCTAGCTGCTGATTGGTCGCTGCATATATATACCAATTGTCACTGGCTCACCCATGTGTTTAGTTAGAAACCAGTAGTGCATTGCTGCTCCTTCAACAAATGATACCAAGAGAACAAATTAAATAATAGAAGTAAATTAGAAAGTTGTTTAAAATTGTATTCTCTATCTGAATCATGAAATAATTGTTTGGGGTTTTATGTCCCTTTAATCTACTGATTTTGTAAAAACAAAATTCAAGGGTTTAGCTATTATATTACAGGTTGAGCCTTCAGGCTCGCCGGTAAACAAGATTTAAGAAGCTGTTCCTTAACTCGTCCGCCACCTCTGAGGCGGCGGACAGCAATCATCCCAATTGAATACAATCGGGATGATTTACACCCCCTGCTAGCAGCCAATAGGCCACGAATATGCAAGGGGCGGCATTGCACAAGCATTCCACTAGAAATGCTTGTGCAATGATAAATGCCGACAGGGTATGCAGTGAACATGATCCGCTACAGCAGATCATGTCCGCTCACACAATGATAAATCGACCTCTATGTCTTTTTAAGGGATTTAAACTAAGCATTATTATTATAGTGGGCATGTGTGTTTCTTGGATTATTGGTTTCCCTTTTTATTAGTGTTAAAAGTTATAATTATTTTTTATTTAACTTTCATTCATTGAGCAAGTAGCAATTTAATCTGTTTAGTGACATTACCTCCTGATGTCACCCAATATGACAAGGGTCATTTCAGTGTTTAGAAGATGCGCAAAAACAATATTCCATTTGCAAACTTTTTTAGGTACTCTTGTCCTTGGTAAACGTTGGAGGGGAGAATCTGCTGGCGGTCATGGGATATATAGGATCCACTGACGTACTTCCATGAAGTGACTCATAAGGCTGGAGTTTAGACACTTGGGGAGATATTTATCAAGCCGTCAACCGCAAATACGCTGGAATTCCGTAGCGTAATTGTGGCGAGCTTGATTAGACCTAGTTATCAAAGCCTACAGACCGGCAAAATTTGAAATCTGTGATGTAACATACGATCCACCGGTCTCAATCCGACACAGATCGATGCTTACGTCATTACAGATGTTCCGAATACACATTTGTCACTATTTGACACTTTTTCAAAGTTATTAAATAGTTAACAGGTATGCTCGCAGCTATTCCTGCCCAGCGTACCTGGTTTTCAGTCCGCCACCCTTGAGGCGGCGGATGCCATAGGAATCAATGGGAGTCTGAAAGCAGTGAAAGCTTATGTTCGATGCTGCCAGATATCCCATTGATTTATATGGTAGAAAACCAGTTACGTTTATACCTAACACCCTAACATAAGCCCTGAGTCGAAACTCCCCTAATCTGCCACCCCAACATTGCTGCAACCTAAATAAAATTATTAACCCCTATTCCGCCGCTCCCCGACACCGCCGCAACTAAATAAATGTATTAACCCCTATTCCACCGCTCCCGGACCCTGCTGCCACTAAATAAATGTATTAACCCCTAAACCTCTGGCCTCCCACATCAGTACCATTAACTAAACCTATTAACCCCTAAACCGCCAGCCCCCCACATCGCCATAGACTAAATTAAGCTATTAACCCCTAAACCTAACAACCCGCTAACTTTACATTAAAATTACAACATTCCTATCTTATAATAAATTAAAACTTACCTTTAGAATTAAAATAAACTATATTAAACTATTACTTAACCTACCCTAACTATTATACTAAAATTACATTAAACTAGCAATTAAATTAACTATATTACATATTAAAAAACCCTAACCCTACTCAAATGATTTAAATATACTATTAAAAATTACTAAGTTACAAAAACAAACACTAAGTTACAAAAAAAAACATTATCAAAAATAAAAACAAATTACACCTAATCTAATAGCCCTATCAAAATAAAAAACCCTAGCCTACAATAAACTACCAATGGCCCTGAAAAGGGCCTTTTGCGGGGCATTGCCCCAAAGAAATCAGCTCTTTTACCTGTAAAAAAAATACAAACACCCCCCAACAGTAAAACCCACCACCCAAACAAGCCCCCCAAATAAAAAGCTTCTCTAAAAAACCTAAGCTCCCCATTGCCCTGAAAAGGGCATTTGTATGGGCATTGCTCTTAAAAGGGCATTTAGCTCTTTTACCTGCCCAGACCCTACTCTAAAAATAAAACCCACCAAAAAAAACCTTAAGCAAACCTAACACTAACCCCCGACGATCCACTTACAGTTTTTGAAGTTCCACTTGAAGAATCCATCCAGCCGGCAAGAAGTCTTCATCCGGGCGGCCTCTTCTATCTTCATCCATCCGGCAAAGTCTTCATCCATGCGGCCTCTTCTATCTTCATCCATCCGGCGTGGAGCATGTCCATCCTGAAGACATCCGGCGCGGAGCTCCTCTTCAATACGGTCGCCGCCGTAAACTGGAACTTGAATGCAAGTGACGTCATCCAAGATGGCGTCCCTTGCATTCCTATTGGCTGAAAGGTTTAAATCAGCCAATAGGATTAGAGCTGCTAAAATTCTATTGGCTGATCCAATCAGCCAATAGAATTTGAGCAGCTCTCATCCTATTGGCTGTTCCAATCAGCCAATAGGATTGAGCTCTCATCCTATTGGCTGATTGGAACAGCCAATAGGATGAGAGCTGCTCAAATCCTATTGGCTGATTGGAACAGCCAATAGGATTTTAGCAGCTCTAGGAATGCAAGGGATGCCATCTTGGATGACGTCACTTGTATTCAAGTTCCAGTCTACGGCGGCAACCGTATTGAAGAGGAACTCTGCACCGGATGTCTTCAGGATGGACCCGCTCCACGCCAGATGGATGAAGATAGAAGAGGCCGCATGGATGAAGACTTCGCCGGATGGATGAAGACAGAAGAGGCCGTCCGGATGAAGACTTCTTGCCGGCTGGATGGATCCTTCAAGCAGAACTTCAAAAACTGTAAGTGGATCGTCGGGGGTTATTGTTAGGTTTATTTAAGGTTTTTTTGGGTGGGTTTTATTTTTAGAGTAGGGTCTGGGCAGGTAAAAGAGCTAAATGCCCTTTTAAGGGCAATGCCCATACAAATGCCCTTTTCCAGACAATGGGGAGGTTAGGTTCTTTAGATAGGCTTTTTATTTGGGGGGGTTGGTTCGGTGGGTTGTGGGTTTTACTGTTAGGGGGTGTTTGTATTTTTTTTTTACAGGTAAAAGAGCTGATTTCTTTGGGGCAATGCCCCGCAAAAGGCCCTTTTAAGGGCCATTGGTAGTTTATTGTAGGCTAGGGTTTTTTATTTTGGGAGGGCTTTTATTTTTTTTGATAGGGCTATTAGATTAGGTGTAATTCGTTTTTATTTTTTATACTGTGTTTTTTTTTTGTAACTTAGTGTTTGTTTTTGTAACTTTAATTTTTAATAAGGTTAAATAGTATATTTAAATAATTTTAGTAGTGTTAGGGTTTTTGTAATATAGTTAATTTAATTGCTAGTTTAATGTAATTGTAGTATAATAGTTAGGGTAGGTTAATTAATAGTTTAATATAGTTTATTTTAATTCTAAAGGTAAGTTTTAATTTATTATAAGATAGGGATGTTGTAATTTTAATGTAAAGTTAGAGGGTTGTTAGGTTTAGGGGTTAATAGCTTAATTTAGTTTATGGCGATGTGGGGGCTGGCGGTTTATGGGGTTAATAGGTTTAGTTAATGGTAGTGATGTAGGAGGCCAGAGGTTTAGGGGTTAATATGTTTATTTTGGTGGCGGCGGGGTCCGGGAGCGGCGGGATAGGGGTTAATATGTTTATTTAGGTGGCGGTGGGGTCCGGGAGCGGTGGAATAGGGGTTAATACATTTATTTAGGTGGCGGCGGGGTCCGGGAGCAGCAGAATATGGGTTAATACATTTATTTAGTGGCAGCGGGGTAGGGGTTAATAACTTTATTAAAGTTGCGGCGGGGTCCGGGAGCGGCGGGATAGTGGTTAAACATTTTAGTATAGTGGCGGCGTTTAGTGGCAGGGTATAAATAAAGTTGGGAAAAAGCCGAATAGCAGCGAGATTGATGACTGTTAGTTAACAACAGTCCGATGCTCATCACCCCGTACTTGGTGCACAGCTTTTTGCCGGCTTTTTTTATAAATATGGAGATCATATTCAGGTTTGCGATGTTAGGCGAGCGTATTGGTGCTGGCGAATGCAGCATAGTTGAGGCTTTGATAAATATCCCTCTTGGACTTACTCCCCAGTTGGAGATAACAGATATATCAGTGGCACTCTGAGTGACTGTTTGGCAAGTTGTGTAACACACATACAGTATTGTTTTATCCATATTTAAGTAAGTTTTGAAGTGTGGAAGAGTTCAAGTTTATTGGAGGTTTCTAATTTGGGCTTTTATCTTAGAGCTAACATAACTCTAAACTATGTGAGCACTTAGGGTAGTTTAGGTTTTTTAGTGTTAGGTTCTTTTATTTTGGGGGGTGGGGGGGTTTAATGTTAGGTGGGACTTTGTATATTTTTTGTAAAAGAGCTGATTATCTTGGGGCAATACTCTATTATTAGAGTACGGAGTGTTTTTATTTTGGAAGGGGGCTTTTTTTTTAATAGGGATTAGGTTTAATTTTGTTAAATTTGGTAATTTGATTTTTTTATTTTCTGTAATGATAGCTTTTTTTATTTTTTGTAAACTTAGTGTGGTTTTTTTTGTAACTTTAGAATGTATTAGTTTAGGTAATTTGGGTTTATTTAATGGGGTGTTAGGTTAGGGGTTGTTAGGTTAGGGGGTGTTAGGTTAGTGTACTGTACTTAGTTATTTAAATAGTTATTTGCATTGTAGGTTTTGCGGTTTAAAGGGTTAATAAGTTAAATAAGTTTATTGCGATGTAAGGGTTTTGCGGTTTAGGGGTTAATAGGGTAAATAGGTTTATTGCAATATAGGGATTTTGCAGTTTAGGGGTTAATAGGGAAAATAGGTTTATTGCGATGTGGGGGGTTTGCGGTTTAGGAGTTAATAGTTTGTGTAGGATTTTTTTTTTTATATTTCGTGTGGGCGGTGTTTTTTTTTTTAATACTTGATGTGGGCGGTTAGTTTTTTGTTTAAATACTTTAATGTGGGCGATTAGGTGTTGCTTTTGTAATGCTCCATTTGCCTTCGATGCATCCCGGTGAATCCCTTCGGTGGATTCTTTCACCACCCTGCCATTTTCGGAATTCAGGATGCAGCTTAAGCGACGGACATTACAACGCAATTATAGTATAGCTTAACCTGTTGTCCTCTAAATTCCTAGAGATGTGTGTATGTCTTTCTAAGGGATTTAAACTGGCCATTATTTGTATGGTGAGCATGTGTATTTCTTGGGTTATAGGTTTATTTTATTTTTTAATAGTGATAAAAGCAGTTAAGTCTGTTAGGTGATGTTGCCTCCTAATATCATCCAATACGTCAAGGGTATATTCATTATGTTTCAAAGCTGAAAATGCGCAAAACCAAAGCTCCATTTGCAAACGTTTTGGGTACTAATTAATATTTTAAAAATATATTATTTATAGAAGTGTACACTGTACATTGATATTGCTGCTGTTCACTGCACATAAGCAACAGCTGCAGGAAGTCGTGTGTACATCACTAGTGACTGGTTAACAAATGGTCATTTTTTTTTTTCAAGACATATTGTAAAAGGTTATGAAGTAAATAACTACAAATTAATTTAACAACAAAAATAAGCTGAAATGTATAAAAAGCACCATGAACTGTAAAGCTGTTATGATAAAATGTTTTAAGACAGAAATCACTAAAAACTGATAAGGTTATGATGGCACTAGATATGAGAATACATAATAAAAAAATAAGTACTTTCAAGTCCATGTACAGACCTTGCTGAGAGCCTATTTAACTTTAATCTCTGTGTTCAACACAAAAGATGAAGCATTCCCAAAAGTTTTGCATTGTGCTAGCACTCACAAAAGATAGAAGACTATAGTATGGTATGTGCTTTTTCACATAAAAACAGAATGGGTTTCGTTAACTACAATACAAGTAACTCTGCCTTCTGACTAAGTCAGTGTGTGCGCTGCAGGTGTATCATACTGATGGAGTGATTCTTTGTATGTGAGAATAATGACACAGGTGACACTTTGCCAAGATAAGGTCTCACTGATGTATTAAAGGGACATGGACATAAAAATGAATCTTTCAAATAGAAAATACAGTTTTTAAAACTTTTCGGTTAATTATTTTTTCAAAATTACCTCTTTCTCTAGGATTCCTTTGTTGAAATTAAGCTCCTTTCTATGAGGGTATATAGAGGTAGGCATGTGCATAACATTGTTACAACCAGCATTGCAAACACTGTTGCCATATAGTGAAGATGACATGTGCATACCTTGGTATGCTCCCATGGAAAGGAGCTTAGTTTCAACATCTGAATTACAAATGCTTAACTTCAAATTTAATATCCCTTTAATTATGGCATTATGTCTGTGACCCTGTAATCCTTCTGTGCCAGTCTGCTTTCACTGTCTTGTATGTATTTATTGAACGCTTTGCACAGTGCTGCAGAATCTGTTGGCACATTACAAATAATTATAATAATATTTTATTTCTTAAAAAAAAGTTATGCTTTTAACCTTGATGTTGAATCTATCAGGAGGTGTACGTTTGCACATAACTAATTCTTAAAGTGAAAAAACTCTTAAAACAGGGGCACTTTCATTCATTAAACTTTACATTTAGGTGTTTTTTTTAAAAAAAATACCTTTTTCCTTATGACAGCAGACCAGTGATCTTCCTCCCGCAGCTCCTGCTGTACTTAGCACAGCATTGACAAATCTGGCTTCCTCCGATCATTGAGTGTACCACAAGGCATCCAACTCGTGAGCACACGCAATGATTGGAGGAAGCCGGATTCGTCATCAATATGCTAAGTACAGCAGGAGCTACGGGCAGAGGATCGCCGGTTGCTGTCATAAGGAAAAAGGTAAGTATTTAAATTAAAAAAAATGCTTAAATGTAAAGTTTAATAAATGAAAGTGCTCCTGTTTTTAATGAGTATTTTTTTTTTTAATAACGGGCACTTTCTTATTACATTCAGTTTAAAGGGACATTCAACACTTAGTGTAACATGTTTTGATATGGTAAATAAAAAAACGGAGGTCCGCCTACACTATACCCCAACTCCCTTGCCGCCTTGCTTCTGTCCTAATCAGCGGCGCTAACTACTCTAATAGCCGGTCAATATGGATGCCGAACTCCCCCCACTATTACGTAGCTACCTTCTTCTTCATCTGATAAGCAAATCAGAATCCAGTCCTCGGACAGAAATTGCACGCGCGTGTATATATATATACACACACAGTCACCGGCCACTTTATTAGGTACACCTGTTGAATTGCTTGGTAACACAATTTGCTAATCAGCCAATCACATGGCAGCAACTCAATGCATTTACTTGATGAAGTTTAAACCGAGCATCAGAATGGGTAAGAAAGGGGATTTAAGTAACTTTGAACGTGGCATGGTTGTTGGTGCCAGACTGGCTGGTCTAAGTATTTCAAAAACTGCTGATCTACTGGGAATTTCACGCGCAACCCTCTGTAGGGTTTACAGAGAATGGTCAGAAAAAGAGAAAATATCCAGTGAGCAGCAGTTGTGTGGACTAAAATGCCTTGTTGATGTCAGAGGAGAATGGGCAGACTGGTTCGAGATGATAGAAAGGCAACAGTAACTCAAATAACCACTTTTTACAACCAAGGTATGCAGAATACCATCTCTGAACACACAACACATCGAACCTAGAAGCAGATTATCTACAGCAGCAGAAGACCACACTGGTGCCACTCCTGTCAGCTAAGAACAGGAAACTGAGGCTACAGTTTGGACAATAGAAGATTGGAAAAACGTAGCCTGGTCTGATGAGTTTCGATTTCAGCTGCGACATTCAGATGGTAGGGTCAGAATTTGGCATAAACATGAAAGCATGGATCCATCCTGCCTTGTATCAACAGTTCAGGCTATTGTTGGTGGTGTAATGGTGTGGGGGATATTTTCTTGGCACACTTTGGGCCCCTTAGTACCAAATGAGCTTCGTTTAAATGCCACGGCCTACCTGAGTATTGTTGCTGACCATGTCCATCCTTTTATGACTACAGTGTAGCCATCCTCTGATGGCTACTTCCAGCAGGATAATGCACCATGTCACAAAGCTTAAATCATCTCAAACTGGTTTCATGACAATGTCACTTTACTCCAATAGCCTCCAAAGTCACCAGATCTCAATCTAATAGAGCATCTTTGAGATGTGGTGGAACGGGAGATTCGCATCATGGATGTGCAGCTGACAAATCTGCAGCAACTGGGTGATGCTATTAGGGATGCACCAAAATTTTGTCCGCAGAAACGTTTTGGCCGAAAATAGCATTTTTGGTTATTTTGGGTTTTCGGATTTTTTGCCTTTTATTTTCAGCAAAATTATTGTGTAGCATATTTCAAATCTGATGCTAGCCTAGAGCTGCTGTTTGAGTTCATTACTTGACTTACTGTTTTGCATATAATAATAGTTTTCTAGGACTATACATTATTTGGATAATTGGTAAAAAAAAAAACCCTGTTAAATCTAATTATTTTTTGTCCAATTTTAGTGTGCTACTTTCAATAAAAGTGTAGTTATTTTATTTTATTTGCAATTCAGATACATTCATTAAATAATCTAATTATGCAAAAAAAAACTAAAACAAAAATATTTTAAAATAGTTGCTTAAGAAAACATGTTTACAGTAGACTTTATATAGGTGTTTAAATCATTTGTTTAAAAAAGGTCATTTTCGGTTTCAGTTTTCGGCCAAGAGCATCCTGAATTTTTGGTTTCGGTCCAGAATTTTCATGTCGGTGCATCCCTAGATGCTATCATGTCAATATGGATCAAACTGTCTGAGGAATGTTTCCAACACCTCTTTGAATCTATGCCACAAGGAATTAAGGCAGTTCTGAAGGCAAAAGGGGGTCCAACCGGTAATAGCAAGGTGCACCTAATAAAATGGCCGGTGAGTGTATATATATATATATATATATAATATATATATATATATATATATATATATATATATATATATATATATACACACACATATATATATATATATACAGTATATATATATATATATATATATATATATATATATAAATCAAAATAAATCAAAAAGTTGCTGTAGTAAGCATATAAACATTTAAAAAAATTGTTAATACATTTTCAAAATATGATCTTTAAGAGGAAAAACATGACTTTAAAGTTTCTTTAAGTGGATGATTGCCTGGAGAACTAAAAAAAAAATGCTTGGCATGTGCACTTAAGTGATAATGTACAGATTCTCCCTAGGGATAATGGAGAGGTGACAATGACATACAGATGATTCCTGCTGGAGAGATGCTCTGTGAGTACATGCTAGGGGTACTGAAGAAATGCTCTGCAGATCTGTCCTATGGCTATTAATTAACCACTGTAGGCAAGGCATAGCATTAGATATCAGATGTTTAGCGCAGAGCAAGTGGATAATTACACAACCGTTGTGAACAGGTTATTTGCAGATACATACAGATGTGCACACTGTGTAAGATTCATACGTGTTCAAGGGAAAGAGAAGACAGAATCTACATCTCAACATTTTTAGTCGGTTGTTCTGAGATAACAGGGACAGTTTGATCTCTCTCAGGTTAAAGAGACAGTAAAGTCAAAAATACAATTGTAATGATGCAGATGACACTTGCAGTTTACTTCTGATATCAGATTTGTTTTCTTCTCTTGGTATCCTTGGCTGACTCACTGTAGGGAATTGCTGCTACTGAACCTACTTAGGTATCTTTTAAAATGTAATATTGCATATTCTATCTGAATCATAAAACTTTAACCTAATTGTTCCTTTAATGGGGTCAGGACTACCAAGCATGCTATGCTGGCATGTAAATGGGCATGTTAAAGGGAAATGAAACCCATTTTTTTCTTCTTTCATGATTCAGATAAAATATGCCATTTTAAACAACTTTCTTTTTTACTTTTATTATTAAATTTTCTGTTCTCTTGGTATATTTATAAAAAGCAGGGGAGTAAGCTCAGGAGTGTGCACGTGTCTGGAACACTATGGCAGCAGTTTTATCCAATTGCAAGAGCACTAGATGGCCGCACTATTTCCTGTCATGTAGTGCATCTCTCCAACAATGTATTTGTTAATGGAAGTAATTTGGAAACTTTTTTTTTAATGATATGCTCTGAATCATGAAACAATTTTGTGTGTGTTTCATATCCCTTTAAGAGATGCTGTGCATGTAAATCTATAGACTAGAAATGCTTTGCAAACACCTCTCCTTTATGTTGTGCTGGTTGGCTTCCAGCAGAGGAGGGGCTAAACTTGCAATGCTCTGCGAGCCCAGTTCAAGGTCAGGGGGAGTTTTGGGTGACATGCTGAGGAATTCCAGGACAGGAAGGTGAGATGTTATCTCCTGCTGATGTTTACACAGGTTGAATTGCACTCTGCTCCTCTCAGACTTTCATTGGCCTGGGGGGTCCTCAGATTGGCAAAGTTCCTGATTACTCCCTACATCCCATCTGACCCAGAGAGGTGTAAATGATCTGATGCACTACTCACACCAAAACATCACAGGATTTCTGTTTAGAAGAACTGGCGTTTGGAGTGGGATATCTTTGTCTTATCACCGGCCATACAATAGCCTTGCTAATATACATGATCGTATTTATACACAATATATAGTATTAAAGTATAAGGTCCCAGTATTATCAGTAAAGCTTAGGGAAACAGCTTAGCTCCCCCTTCACCAAGTCTGAAGCATTAATCAAGGAATGTAAATATTTTAAGAAGTCCCCATTACCTCAGTAAAAAATTACCTCATTTTAAAAGTTGGAAAATGTTGGTATTTTTATTTTTTTAAGCATAGCCATGCTTGATATAGTCTTGTCTCTCTGATTTTGTATGGGAATATGGGTGCAGTGAGGAAGGGACCTTTGTAGCTAAAACTCAGATATATTCACAAACAATGGGAATAAGAACATCTAATCGTGTCCACCTAGGCATAGTCAGCTGCCTGTGTTGTAGAAATCACTTTATCTTCCAGGCTGAGCAGACTGGCCTAAAAGTGTGCAGTGTTTTATTCTGCCATATTTATATTCATATATTTGTCTTTTCTAATATATATAAATATAAAATGCACACACGTGCACACCATATATAACTGATGCACATATATCAATACTTAGCTAGGGAGGGAGAGTTAGAGAAAGGATGGACGTGAGATTCCTAGAAGAAATAAGAATAAATCACTTGACAGGTCCACGGGCCTCACATCTGGAGCTGTTTAGTGGGATCTGGGGGGGAGCTGCCTGCACCTTGTGACTAGAGACATTTCCATTGTTTAAAGGGTTGCCTTATTAACCTCTTCATTGCCAGACACAGTTCACAGCAGGAAGCAAAGGGGTAAATGTATTTATTCAAAACCACTGAAAGAAAACTTCCCAACCTGCGCTAACCGCAAAGTAAAAAGGTTTGAATCACACTAAAATGAATTAAAGACGGTCATTAGATATTCTAAAATACTAGCATTTATCTGTCTGCCTGCGATAGGCACACCCATGCTTCTGGCAATAAGATGATAACACATTGCTAAAATAGACCGCACGTTTTTGCATCTGGGAGTATTCGCAGCTGACAATTATTGGATTAAAAAGCCCCTAGAAGAGAGTGTATATGTGATTTGTTTTGTGTGTAGATATATTTTAATTAAAGTATACTATAGCAACAACAACAAAAAGTAGTCCCATTCACTGATAGAGGAGTTTACAAAAATTAAATACAGTTAAAGGGACATAATACTCATATGCTAAATCACTTGAAACTGAGGCAGTATAACTGTAAAAAGCTGACAGGAAAATATCACCTGAGCATTTCTATGTAAAAAAAAGAAGATATTTTACCTCACAATTTCCTCAGCTCAGCAGAGTAAGTTCTGTGTAAAAAGTTATAAAAAAATAAAAAATGAAGAAATTAGCAGCAGCCAATCAGCATCAACAGTGCTGAGGTCATGAACTCTTTTACTGTGATCTCATGAGATTTCCCTTAACTCTCATGAGATTTCATAGTAAACTTCCTTTACCTGATTGGTGAAATAAGATGAGTGTGCACGAAAGCTCGCTCCTTCCGCTGTCCCGGGACAGACATACTGATTTGTTGCTTAGAAGTCCTTTACAATGGGATGTGACTACTGAGGAATTTTTGAGGTAAAATATCTTTCTTTTTTACATAGAGATGTTCAGGTGATATTTTCTAGTCAGCTTTTTACAGCTATGCTGCAGCACTATCAAGTGTTTCAACATTTGGGTATCATGGCCCTTTAAAGGGTCATAGAAGTAAAAAATTTACTTTTGTGATTCAGACAGAGCCAGCGGTGGTTCTAGAAATACAATATATAAGTTAAATTAAAAGTGAAATAAAAAATGTGATGTGTCTTTTTCTGCCTATCACAGGAGGGTGGGACTCCATGTTGCACCCTTTATTTTCTGAGGAGTATTTCGTTGTCAGCCTGAACTTTTCCTGATGTTTTCCTTGTTAAAGGAACAGTCAAGTCAAAATTAAACTTTCATGATTCAGATAGGGCATGACATTTTAAATAGCTTTCCAATTTACTTTTATCATCACATTTAGTTTGTTCTCTTGGTATTCTTTGTTGAAAGCTAAACCTAGGTAGGCTCATATACTAATTTCTAAGCCTTTGAAGGCCCCTCTTATCTGCATTTTGAAAGTTTTTCACAGCTAGAAAACGCTAGTTCATGTGTAGATAAATTGTGCTCACTCACGTGGAATTTGGGAATGGCTAATAAAGACATTATCTATCTTTTTAAACAATGAAAATTCTGGAGTAGACTGTCCCTTTAACACTTTCCTGCAGTTCTGTTTAACTCCTTAAAAAAAGTCGTAGGACAACGGTGAAACGTATGTCCGAGTTTAAAGTTGCAATCGTTATATGGGCAGTTGGGAGTGTGATGGCCAGGAGACTGGGGTGTGGTTGAGCATAAAGGGACAGCAGTAAGAGAGGCATTTCAATGAGCGCCTTCACATAATGCATGTGCAGCCTTAAAAATTGGGATGCTTTTTGAACCCTTCCCCTTTTAGAATCACCACTGGATAGACCATACAATTAAAAAAATGCAATTTATTTTTAATATTAAATTTACTTTTTTCTCTTGATTCAACTTGGGTCTTTCCTTAAAGTGATAGTAAATCCTAGCGTTTGTGAAATGTTTGGATTTACCAATGCAGCAAATAAAGGGGGCTTTCAGTCATGAAGTATAAAGCACGGCTATTGGCTAAGAGGTGGAAACGTCACTTTACTGAAAAATAGCTTTCTGCCATGAGAGGCCTGAGGTGCTCAGCGCGGCGAAACGCTTCAGACAAATAAAGAAACTTTCAGCACAAAGTATTTTATGAATGAAAGTCCCCTTTATTTGTTCCACTTGTAAATCCTAGCATTTCAGAAACGCTAGGATTTACTATCGCTTTAAGGACATACTGAAGTAGGCTGAGGAGCACCCATGCGTCTTAATCCCTATATTACTATGTGGTAGTAGTGTGAGAAGCAATGTAACAAAAGCAACCTGTAGATGGAGGCTGGAGTGCTGAGTGGCAGCAGAGAACACACACAGCTCTGTCTTCACATACTACTAGTAGCACATACAATTTGGTCCCCTATTAATAGAAAGAGTTTATGTTTAAGAAGTCTTCTTTATTAAACGTGCTTTTAACGCCTGCCATGTTCCCTAACTTAGGATACTATACTCTTTTTGCCATAAAGCTGCCTTCAGTTTTCAGATCAAACATTTATAGTATGCCAAAGGCAGTACATACTGTGATCTGAGATGTCACTGCAGAAAATGCAGCAAGTCTGCAAAAAGAACAGGACACATGCAAGAACTGTTAGTGCTTTCACTTTGCATCGCTGCTCCACGTCAGGCTGTTCTCTTCAAACAGCTCTGCACTCTGGCTGCTCTGTGTAAGTTTTTCTTAACACAGTGCAGCCAGAGCAAAGCGATGTTTGAAGAGAACAGTCAAATACAGAGCAGCACTGCAAAGCCGCAGCACATTGATTGATGATTGGCTTTCAGAGATTTTTTTTCTAGCGTCTTCTGGTCTGCAAAGCTGTGACTCCTGAATGTAAAATGTTCTTGTGAGCAAAGCACTTTTTTTTATTTGCAGTTAATTTGCAATGCAATTTTCAGCTGTTGCAATATATTATAAAAAATGTAAAATTGATTTATTCTCCAGTTAATCAATACTTTGCAATAGAGCTGGCGCTTTAGTGTAACTTCCTAATTTAAAAATGAATACATTATCAAAATGACCTGCAGAAACATTTTCACTTAAAAGAATCTCATCGCAGAAAATAACATTCTGGCTCTGGGATTAGTTAATAACCAGAACATGTTCCTATGTTACTTACTACCTTTCCTATGACAGAAACCTGGAAATGATGTTGAAGGTTATGTCTCTGAATATTATTCAGAAAAGAAAGCACAAACCCAGAAAGGAGATCACAGAATCAACAGGAATATACAAGCTTACAATATAGACTGAATGTGGACGTATACTTCCAACATTAAAGCATTCATCACAGGGCAGCATTTTAAAGGGACATGAAACCCCACATTTTTCTTTCATTATTCAGATAGAGAATACAATTTAAAAAAAAAAGTTTTTCAATTTTCTTCTATTATCATATTTGCTTTGTTTTCATGTTATTCTTTGTTGAAAAGATACCTAGGTACAGGTGGGTAGTGTGCACATGCCTGAAACACTACGTGACAAGAAATAGTGCTGCCATCTAGTGCTCTTGCTAATGTATAACATTGTTACAAATCTGTTGCCATATAGTGCTGCAGATACGTGAACACTCCGGAGCTTATCTTACTGCTCTTCAACGATGGATAACAGGAAAAAGAAGAAAATTTAAAGGGACAGTCAACACCAAATTGTTTGTTGTTTAAAAAAAAAAGATAATCTCTTTATTACCCATTCCCCAGTTTTGCAAAAACCAACAGTTATAATAATACATGTTTTACCCCTGTGATTACCTTGCATCTAAGCTTCTGCTGACTGCCCCCTTATTTCAGTTCTTTTGACAGACTTGCATTTAAGCCAATCAGTGCTCACTCCTAGGTCACTTCACGTGCATGAGCTCAATGTTATCTATAAGAAACACATGAACTAATTCCCTCTAGTGGTCAAAATGCATTCAGATTAGAGGCAGTCTTCAAGGTCTAAGATTTTAGCATATGAACCTCCTAGGTTTAGCTTTCAACTAAGAATACCAAGAGAACAAAGCATAATTGGTGATAAAAGTAAACTGGCAAGTTGTTTAAAATTGCATGCCCTATTTAAATCATAAAAGTTTTTTTTGGACTTGACTGTCCCTTTAATAATAGAAGTAAATTGGAAAGTTATTTGAAATTGTATTCTCTATCTGAATCATGAAAGAAAAATTTGGAGTTTTATGTCCCTTTAACAGAGCTGCATAAACTCTGAACAAGAAGGTACAGAAAGATTGGGTCACCAAATTTAATTTGAGATAATATTTTTTATTTGTATTAGTCTAACCTCTAAGTGAAACAGTATTTGTACATTTGCTTTGTAAAAATATTTTTACTATCTCTCAAAAGTAACTTATTTAGTTTTAATGTGTCCCCCCTCAAGTAGAAAATGGTTGAACTTCCCTGGGTTCAATTAATAATTCTATTACAGTTCTGTTTTCAAATATAAAGGGCCAGATTACATGTGGATCACTAACAGTTACGCACAAGCAAAAAGGGGTTAATTGCGGGCATCAGGTTTCTCGCTCGTATTACAAGTTGAAAGTAAGCGCAATCGTTTCAGCACAATTGAGGTTAACGCTCATTGGGATAGCGCATCTTCAGAGCTCTGGTTAACGGTTTTGCGGAAAAAAAAGTGTCACAAAACAACATAAAAAAATACATTACAAAGTATAATTACACTCATAATAACACCATATAATAAAATGATTTAAAAAAATAGTACACAAAAAAGTTTATAAGGGCTCAAATATATGAGGACTCAGGTGTTAGGAATAAAAAAGGCAGGCAAAGGGCTTTAACAATGAGATACATACACAAACATGTCTAAAGATGTATATTTATATATGTATATATGTTTGTACATATGTGTTTATATGTATTTATAGACATATATACACTTATAAATACATATTATATATATATATATATATATATAAAAGTAACAAAGGCAGGATGCAGCAGACGAAATAAAGTAAAAGTCCAAACTTTAATGCAGAATTATTTTAAAAATCCACAGCATCCATGGGAACAGTGAGTGAGACACAGTCACTTGTACAAAACGGCTGACATGTTTCGACCCTCAGGTCGTAATCATAGCTTTTTATGGGAACACCTGACAACCTATTTAATGAGGTAGGTTACATCTCAATGGTTAAAATTTAATCAATATAAAAAAATTCAACAAGGTGTGTCAATAGGTAATTACTATATCTGCTCATACAATTTAAAATGCCCAATACAAATCAAAGGTGCTGTATACTGAAATATGACTAAGTCACTAGACAGACCAGTTCAAGGGATTATATAAATGCATAAATAAATAAATAAATTGACATGATCTTCAATGTTTATAATATACATTGTGTAAAGCACCCCATGTGATGAATAGTAAGTACTTAAAGTTAGCAAAATAAACAAACTTGCTTGAGAACAGTGTGAACAATAAAGTTGGCAATGCATAAAGATGCATTAATTTGCATGAGAAAAGTGTTTATATATTTCATATATTTCAGTAATTGGTAGCGTACATATGAAAATAATGATAACAACAACTGAAATACATGCACAAAAACATATCCAAATGAACCAATAGTTAATCATTTTGGTTCATGAATGATCATTTATACACTTTCCTAAATTCATGTGGGCAATTGTGTTCTTTTAAAATAAATATATAATGCTATCAAACTCTTGTATATGTGAATGCATTAGTATTCACAGAAAGCTACAAGCATAATAAGGTAATTGTTAACCCAAAACCTGAAAAGAGTTTACTAAGAGGTAAAGCGTTGAGCATAAACATTCATGGTGCATTATGGGTGTGATGAGAGCAGGATGTGATGTCACTAGTTTGGGGGCGGGGCTTAGGTCCGGTGTCTGTGTCGCAGTTAGTTTAGTACAATCAACCTGACTAGATGTGTATTGTTATGCTCTGCAATAAAATAGAGTTGTACCATCATTGCTGTGTCCTGCATATGTCCTGCATCTCATGACATGGTGTCAGAAGTTCTGGACTGCGCTTCTGTTCCTGATCGATTGCAATGTCAAAGTTTACCCCACCTGAGCCTTTTGACTTCTCTCAGCCTGCAGCTTGGCCCACATGGTGTCAGCGGTTTCAGCGCTTCAGGATTGCATCCAAACTGAACAAGGAGAGTGGTGAAGTACAAGTTAATTCTCTTTTATACTCTATGGGGAAAGATGTGGAGCCAGTGTTCAATGCTTTTACTTTCCAAGAAGGGGAAGAATTTAACTTTGATATAGTTATGGATAAACTCAGTGCCCACTTTGTGTCCAAAAGAAATGTGATTCATGAGAGAGCTTGTTTTCACAAACGTAATCAGCGTGTGGGAGAATCTGTGCTGTCATTTGTGCGCAGCCTGTATGAACTAGCTGAATTCTGTGAGTTTGGTGTTGCTAAAGAAGAGCAAATCAGAGACAGAATAGTTATTGGAGTTGCAGATGCTGAAGTCTCCCTGAAGCTGCAGTTAGAGCCTGATTTAACGTTAGATGTGGCTATTAGGATGGCCCGCCAGAGTGAACTGGTGAAAAAGCAAAGTGCTGATCTGAGGTCTGAGAGTATTGTGGATGAAGTGCAGCAGTCTAGGAAAACTGCTAGTGAAAGGCACAGTGTGAGCGGTAGATCTAAAGTACTGGAAAGGCCTAGAAGTGGATGGGCGCAACATGCCCGATGCACACGGTGCTACCGGGCCCATGATCAGAGTGTTATATGCCCGGCCAGAGATAAAAGATGCAGAAAATGTAACAGAATGGGCCATTTTGAAGTGGTGTGTAAAACTGAATACATTAAGGAGATGCAGGTGGACGCCCCAGCTGGCGAAGGTTATTACAAATGTCCATAGTCCTGGTGGCCGCGTCGCATCGCTTCTGAAGTTCAAATATTTCATCTCTGAGCGCTTAGCTACGCGACCTGACGCAGCAGAGTGCTCAGAGATGAAAAGGCAAGACACACTGAGCGCGCACAGCTGAATCTACACGCTGCACGTCGCTCTGCTTGCAGTGTGTCACAGCCTTTAGACTAAATATTGCAAACTCAACACCCACAAATCATACATCAGATACACAATAAAGATTTCAGCCACCAATCTGCTCATGCTCAGAAGCTGAAAACCAAGATGGTGCTGCCCATGCCAACAATGACGATGACCCTTTTTAAAAAAGATTGAATTGCACCAAATAAAAAAACAAATTATACTGAACACGTCATCATGAATTTAATGTAGAGACACAAAAACAGCACCTCTACAGGATATGGACAGCTGTGAAATGCAGAGGGAGAGGGAGGAGACTGTCAGGAGAGGATGCCACAGCATGAGGGTGTGTGGCCTGGTCAGTTGGTGAGAGCATTTAGGCAGCATGGAGAGCTGTCTATATAGCTCCTCCTCTAACTGCCACTCCCAGTCATTCTCTTGCAGCTCTCGACAAGAAAGAAAGTAGCTAGAGAGATGTGGTGAATTTATTTAGTTTATCTTCAATCAAAAGTTTGTTATTTTCAAATGGTACCGGAGTTGTACTATTTTAGCCTCAGGCAGAAAGTAGAAGAAGAGTCTGCCTGTGGTCTTTGATGATCTTAGCAGGTTGTAACTAAGATCCATTGCTGTTCTCACACATAACTGAAGAGAGAGGTAACTTCAGCTGGGGGAATGGCGTGCAGGGTCTCCTGCTATGAGGTATGTGCAGTTTAAATTTTTCTAGAGAAATGAATATGCTAGAAAATGCTGTTAATACCGGATTTATTTAAGGTAAGCCTGATTACAGTGATTTAATAACGACTAGTATCATGCTTGCTGTAAAGGGTAATATTCTTATTACTTTCTCACATTACTGAAAAATAAAACGTTTGCTGGAAGTGTTTAAACGTTTTTTTATACATATTGGTGATAAAACTTTATTGGGGCCCAGTTTTTTCCACATGGCTGGCTAGATTTTGCCTAGGGATAGTTTTGTTAGGCCCTGTCACTGTGAATACAGGTTGGGAGGGGCCTATTTTCGCGCCTAAATGCGCATTAGATTTTGCAGCTTGAGACATCCAGTTTTCCTGAAGGAGTCCCCTGAACACTTAGGACCTCTCTAAAGGGTTTTTGTGCCTTCCAAAGTCGTTGTATGGGCAGGTAGGGCCACAGCAGAGCTGTGGCAGTTTGTTGTGACTGTTGAAAAACGTTTATATCGTTTTTTTGATCCGGTTTTGAAACTAAGGGGTTAATCATCCATTTGCAAGTGGGTGCAATGCTCTGTTAGTCTATTATACGCACTGTAAAAATTTCATAAGATTTACTGCTTTTTATCACTGTTTTTCAATTTCTGACATTTTTTGTTTCTCTTAAAGGCACAGTACCGTTTTTTTTATTTTTTTGCTTGTTTACATTTATAAAAGTGTTTTCCAAGCTTGCTGGTCTCATTGCTAGTCTGTTTAAACATGTCTGACATAGAGGAAACTCCTTGTTCATTATGTTTAGAAGCCATTGTGGAACCCCCTCTTAGAATGTGTACCAAATGTACTGATTTTACTTTAAGTTATAAAGTTCATATTCTGTCTTTAAAAGATTTATCACCAGAGGAAACTGACAAGGGGGAAGTTATGCCGACTAACTCGCCCCACGTGTCAGAACCTTTGACTCCCGCTCAAGGGACACCCGCTCAAGAGGCGCCAAGTACATCTAGCGCGCCCATGGCATTTACTTTACAAGACATGGCGGCAGTTATGGATCATACCCTTACAGCGGTATTGTCCAAACTACCAGGGTTACAAGGAAAGCGAGACAGCTCTGGGGCTAGAAGAAATACAGAGCACTCTGACGCTTTAGTAGCTATGTCTGATATCCCCTCACAATATGAAGAAGCTGAGGCAGGAGAGCTTCTTTCTGTGGGTGATTTTTCTGACTCAGGGAAGATGCTTCAACCTGATTCTGATATGTTAACATTTAAATTTAAGCTTGAACACCTCCGCGTGTTGCTCAGGGAAGTTTTGGCTACTCTGGATGACTGTGACACCATTATAGTGCCAGAGAAATTGTGTAGATTGGATAAGTACTATGCAGTGCCTGTTTACACTGATGTTTTTCCAATACCTAAGAGGTTTTCAGAAATTATTGCTAAGGAATGGGATAGACCAGGTGTACCGTTCTCTCCCCCTCCTATTTTTAAGAAAATGTTTCCAATAGATGCCACTACACGGGACTTATGGCAAACGGTCCCTAAGGTGGAGGGAGCAGTTTCTACCCTAGCTAAGCGTACAACTATTCCCGTCGAGGACAGTTGTGCTTTCCTAGATCCAATGGATAAAAAGTTAGAGGGTTACCTTAAGAAAATGTTTATTCAACAGGGTTTTATTCTCCAGCCTCTTGCATGCATTGCCCCGGTCACTGCTGCTGCGGCCTTCTGGTTTGAGTCTCTGGAAGAGGCCTTACAGGTAGAAACCCCATTGGATGATATACTTGACAAGCTTAAAGCGCTTAAGCAAGCCAATTCATTTGTTTCTGACGCCATTGTTCATTTAACTAAACTAACGGCTAAGAACTCAGGTTTTGCTATTCAGGCACGTAGGGGCTATGGCTTAAATCCTGGTCAGCTGACGTTACTTCAAAGTCTAAGCTTCTCAACATTCCCTTCAAGGGGCAGACCCTATTCGGGCCTGGACTGAAGGAGATCATTTCTGATATTACTGGAGGAAAAGGTCATGCCCTTCCTCAGGATAGGTCTAACAAATTAAAGACCAAACAAACTAATTTTCGTGCCTTTCGAAACTTTAAGACGAGCGCGGCATCAACTTCCTCTAATACAAAACAAGAGGAAATTTTGCCCAGTCCAAGCCGGTCTGGAGACCTAACCAGGCTTGGAACAAAGGTAAACAGGCCAAGAAGCCTGCTGCTGCCTCTAAGACAGCATGGAAGATCGGCCCCCGATCCGGTAACGGATCTAGTAGGGGGCAGACTTTCTCTCTTTGCCCAGGCTTGGGCAAGAGATGTCCAGGATCCCTGGGCGTTGGAAATTGTGTCCCAGGGATATCTTCTGGACTTCAAAGCTTCTTCCCCAAAAGGAAGATTTCACCTTTCACAATTATCTGCAGACTAGATAAAGAGAGAGGCATTCTTACATTGTGTTCAAGACCTCCTAGTTATGGGAGTGATCCACCCAGTTCCAAAGGAGGAACAGGGGCAAGGCTTCTATTCAAATCTATTTGTGGTTCCCAAGAAAGAGGGAACCTTCAGACCAATCTTAGATCTCAAGATCCTAAACAAATTTCTCGAGGTCCCATCTTTCAAGATGGAGACTATTCGAACCATCCTACCTATGATCCAGGAGGGTCAATACATGACTACCATGGACTTAAAGGATGCTTATCTTCACATTCCGATACACAAAGATCATCATCGGTTTCTCAGGTTCGCCTTCCTAGACAGGCATTACCAGTTTGTGGCTCTTCCCTTTGGGTTAGCTACAGCACCAAGAATCTTTACGAAGGTTCTGGGGTCACTTCTGGCGGTCCTAAGGCCGCGGGGCATAGCAGTAGCCCCTTACTTAGACGACATTCTAATACAGGCGTCGAATTTCCAAATTGCCAAGTCCCATACGGCTATTGTTCTGGCATTCCTGAGGTCTCATGGGTGGAAAGTGAACGAAAAGAAGAGTTCTCTATCACCTCTCACAAGAGTTTCCTTCCTGGGAACTCTGATAGATTCTGTAGAAATGAGGGTTTACCTGACAGAGGCCAGGTTGTCAAAACTTCTAAATTCCTGCCGTGTTCTTTATTCTACTTCTCGCCCTTCGGTGGCTCAGTGTATGGAAGTAATCAGCTTAATGGTAGCGGCAATGGACATAGTTCCGTTTGCCCGCCTACATCTCAGACCGCTGCAACTCTGCATGCTCAGTCAGTGGAATGGGGATTACACAGATTTGTCCCCTCTACTAAATCTGGATCAAGAGACCAGGGATTCTATGCTCTGGTGGCTATCTCGGGTCCATCTGTCCAAAGGTATGACCTTCCGCAGGCCAGATTGGACAATAGTAACAACAGAAGCCAGCCTTCTGGGCTGGGGGGCAGTCTGGAACTCTCTGAAGGCTCAGGGGTCGTGGACTCAGGAGGAGGCTCTCCTTCCGATAAACATTCTGGAACTAAGAGCGATATTCAATGCTCTTCAGGCTTGGCCTCAGCTAGCGGCAGTGAGGTTCATCAGATTTCAGTTGGACAACATCACGACTGTAGCTTACATCAACCATCAAGGGGGAACAAGGAGTTCCCTAGCGATGTTGGAGGTTTCAAAGATAATTCGTTGGGCAGAGATTCACTCTTGACACCTATCAGCTATCCATATCCCAGGAGTAGAGAACTGGGAGGCAGATTTTCTAAGTCGACAGACTTTTCATCCGGGGGAGTGGGAGCTCCATCCGGAGGTGTTTGCACAGTTGATTCAACGTTGGGGCAAACCAGAACTGGATCTCATGGCGTCTCGCCAGAACGCCAAGCTTCCTTGTTACGGATCCAGGTCCAGGCAGCGCTGATAGATGCTAGCAGCGCCTTGGTCCTTCAACCTGGCTTATGTGTTTCCACCGTTTCCTCTGCTCCCTCGTCTGATTGCCAAGGTCAAGCAGGAGAGAGCATCGGTGATTTTGATAGCACCTGCGTGGCCATGCAGGACTTGGTATGCAGATCTGGTGGACATGTCATCCTTTCCACCATAGACTCTGCCTCTGAGACAGGACCTTCTACTTCAGGGTCCTTTCAACCATCCAAATCTTATTTCTCTGCGGCTGACTGCTTGGAGATTGAACGCTTGATTTTATCAAAGCGTGGTTTCTCTGAGTCGATCATTGATACCTTAATACAGGCGTGAAAGCCTGTCACCAGGAAAATCTATCATAAGATATGGTGTAAATATCTTCATCCAAGGGTTACTCATGGAGTAAGGTCAGGATTCCTAGGATATTATCTTTTCTCCAAGATGGATTGGAGAAGGGTTTGTCAGCAAGTTCCTTAAAGGGACAGATTTCTGCTCTGTCTATTCTTTTGCACAAACGTCTGGCTGAGGTTCCAGACGTGCAGGCGTTTTGTCAGGCTTTAGTCAGAATCAAGCCTGTGTTTAAACCTGTTGCTCTGCCTTGGAGTTTAAATTTAGTTCTTAAGGTTCTTCAAGGGGTTCCGTTTGAACCTTTGCATTCCATAGATATTAAGCTCTTATCTTGGAAAGTTTTGTTTTTAGTAGCTATCTCCTCGGCTTGAAGAGTTTCGGAGTTATCTGCTTTACAATGTGATTCCCCTTATCTCATTTTTCATTCAGATAAGGTAGTGTTACGTACCAAACCTGGTTTTCTACCTAAGGTGGTATCTAATAAAAATATCAATCAGGAGATTGTTGTACCATTACTGTGTCCTAATCCTTCTTCAAAGAAGGAACGTCTTTTACACAATCTTGACGTGGTTCGTGCTTTAAAGTTTTATTTACAAGCTACTAAAGATTTTTGTCAAACATCTGCATTGTTTGTTGTCTACTCTGGACAGAGGAGAGGCCAAAAGGCTTCGGCAACTTCTCTTTCTTTTTGGCTAAGGAGTATAATACGCTTAGCTTATGAGACTGCTGGCCAGCAGCCTCCTGAAAGGATTACAGCTCATTCTACTAGAGCGGTAGCTTCCACATGGGCTTTTAAAAATGAGGCTTCTGTTGAACAGATTTGTAAGGCGGCGACTTGGTCTTTGCTTCATACTTTTTCAAAATTCTATAAATTTGATACTTTTGCTTCTTCGGAGGCTATTTTTGGGAGAAAGGTCTTGCAGGCAGTGGTGCCTTCCGTTTAAGCACCTGCCTTGTCCCTCCCTTCATCCGTGTCCTATAGCTTTGGTATTGGTATCCCACAAGTAATGGATGACCCGTGGACTGGATACACCTTACAAGAGGAAAATAATTTATGCTTACCTGATAAATTTATTTCTCTTGTGGTGTATCCAGTCCACGGCCCGCCCTGTCATTTTAAGGCAGGTGTGTTTTATTTTTAAACTACAGTCACCACTGCACCCTATGGTTTCTCCTTTCTCTTGCTTGTCTTCGGTCGAATGACTGGGAGTGGCAGTTAGAGGAGGAGCTATATAGACAGCTCTGCTGTGGGTGATCCTCTTGCAGCTTCCTGTTGGGAAGGAGAATATCCCACATGGATGATCTGTGGACTGGATACACCACAAGATAAATAAATTTATCAGGTAAGCATAAATTTTGTTTTCTTTACTCCAGATTATTTCTATTCAGTTCATTTACATTTTAGCTGATTATCATATCACACATTGTATATAATAAAACTGGCAGTGCAAACTGAGTGAAATTACAGAGCAACGAGAGCTGCAGACAAGATCTGATAAGTTTGTTTTTATAACGATTACAACCTCTGGTCGGTTTACATTTTATTACCCACAGCTTTCCAACATTTCAGCCCAATGCACTAAAAAAGTTAAATTAATGATATTGTGCTTTTAGCCTGTTTTCCTTTTGCTATAAATTATTTCCCCCACATAAAATTGCATTTATATAACTGGAGAACATTCTAATCTCATCTTGGTAAATTAGTGTAAAATAACGCTCAACAAAAGTCTTGAGAAAGTATAGTACTGTGCTGACAGAAACAATAAATGGAAAGGACATATGGACATTGCTTAAAGATATATTGCACTCAGTCTTTTCTTTGTTCCATCTAAAAGATGATATTTCAAAAAAGTTATACATTTTTTAAAATAAATTTTCCCTGCCTTTAATAAAGCTATTTTTTATGTTCATTCTTCTATTGGTGGATTGGTAGACACCTCTATAACTATAGGAGTTGTCCTTATTCATCAAACAGAAGTCCAGATTTAGTAATGCACAACTTATCTGCCTTAGCACCTGGAGGTCACCTGAGCAGTCATACACCAATGGCATCTGGAACCACATCCAGCAATGCTTTTGCCAGTCCTTGGAACACTAGGCGGAAGCTACAAACCCTATGCCTTATCCGAATGGTTGTCCATCCGGTGACCTCACAGAGACACGAACCAATCAGATCATTCATTAATGCCTGAGAGCATATATGCTCTAGATAGTTCTGTTCCAATCAGATCCTCGGACTCCTCAACCACCTCTAGGAACCTAAACATGGGTCCCACCCCCACGACGTGCTTTTAAAGGTTCTGGGACAGACCGGACTGTTATCCGACGGACATTTGTCTGTCAGATTATTATCCGTCGCACACGCATTCTGTCAGAGAACCTTTAAAAGCACATTGTGGGGGGTGGGACTCATGGTTAGGTTCGCCCGAAGGCTCTGATTAGAACAGAACTCTGCCCTGGGGCGTTAATGCATGATCTGATTGGTCCATGTCTCTGTGAGGTCACCGGCTGCACAATTGGATAAGGCTTGGGGTTTGTCACTAGCACCTCGTCTTGGAACTGGTTGCAACTAAGTCCTAGCCAAACTAAAGTCAAAACATTAAACCTAAAGTAGACTTTTTTTGGCATGCAATTTTAAACAATTTTCCAACTGACTTTTATCATTACATTTGCTTTGTTCCCTTGGTGGTATTTTTGAAAAGCTAAACTTAGGTAGGCTCAAACTGATTTCTAAATTGTTGAAAACCTCCTCTTAGCTCAGAGCATTTTGAAAGTTTTTCCCAGTTAGACAGTACTAGTTCATGTGTGTCAAATAGATAACATTGTGCCTACTCCTGTGGAGTTATTTAGGAGTCTGCACTGATTGGCTAAACTGCATGTCTGTCAAAAGCACTGAGATAAGGGGAAGTCTGCAGAGGCATAGATACAAGGTTATCACAGAGGTAAAACATATATTAATATAACTGTGTTGGTTATGCAAAACTGGGGAATGGGTAATAAAGGGATTAGCTATCTTTTTAAACAATAAAAATTCTGGTGTAGACTGTCTCTTTAAAGGAGTCGAAAAATGTCTGTTATATAGGCATCTAGGGCTGTAAAGAACACATGCAAATGCAATCTTGCCCCCACCCTCTCTCAAAAAGCTATATTAAAAGGATGATAAACTAATTTTTGTTGACCTTATCAGTAAGTGCACATTTAAACAGAAGTCATATTAATGATAGTGTTTATTTTTTAGTTTGAAAAGTCAAAAACATAATTTATGCTTACCAGATGAATTCCTTTCCTATCGGATAGGGAGAGTCCATGGCTTCATTCCTTACTGTTGTGAAAAAACAACACCTGGCACCAGGAGGAGGCAAAGACACCACAGCCAAAGGCTTAAATATCCCTCCCACTTCCTCATCACCCCAGTCATTCTGCAGAGAGAACAAGGAAAAGTAGGAGAAACATTAGGGTATAAATGGTGCCAGAAGAATAAAATAAATACGGGACCGCCCATAGACAAGAAAAAATGGGTGGGGGCCGTGAACTCTCCCTATCCGGAAGGAAAGGAATTTACCTAGTAAGCATAAATTATGTTTTCCTTCCTAAGATAGGGAGAGGCCACGGCTTCATTCCTTACTATAACTATACCCAAGCTCCAGAGGACACTGAATGAATAACGGGAGGGAACAAAAAGGAAGAGGTGGATCCTATTCTGAGGGCATCACAGCCTGCAAAACTTTTCTCCCGAAAGCTGCTTCAGCCAAAGCAAAAACATCAAACTTGTAAAATTTTGAAAAAGTATGTAAGGAGGACCAGGCAGCCCACTTACAAATCTGATCCATTGAGGCCTCGTTCTTAAAAGCCCAAGAGGAAGCCACTGCTCTAGTGGAATGAGCCGTTATCCTCTCAGGAGGATGATGTCCCGCTGTTTTGTAAGCTAAGCGGATGACACTCCTTAACCAAAAAGATAGGGAAGTTAAAGTAGCCATCTGCCTCTTACGCTTCCCAGAATAGACAACAAACAAAGAGGAAGATTGTCTAAACTCCTTAGTAGCCTGAAGATAGAACTTCAAGGCAGGAACCACATCCAAATTGTGAAGTAAGCGTTCCTTCGATGAAGAAGGATTATGACACAAGGAAGAAACCACAATCTCCTTAGGAAGAAAACCTAATTTAGTACGTAAAACTGCCTTATCTGCATGAAAAATCAGATAAGGGGGCTCACATTGCAAAGCAGAGATCTCAGAAATAGCCAATAAAAAGAGAACCTTCCAAGATAACAATTTAATGTCAACGGAATGCAGAGGCTCAAACGGAACCTGTTGCAAAACCCGAAGAAAAAGATTTAGGCTCCAAGGAGGAACCCCAGATCTAAACGCAGGTCTGATCCTAATCAGAGCCTTAACAAAGGACTGCACGTCTGGAAGATCCTAAGGACTTCGACCCAGAAAGTTCACCCTCTGAAGCTACAGAGGTTAACTCATCATCCGATAACTGGGACATAATAGCTAAATCCTATAAATATTTAGATGACTCCGGGTCAGGAGAGCTATGTTTAACCTTTCTCTTGCGTTTGTTAGAGCGAGGTAATGCACTGAGGGCCGCAGACACCGGCGTATGTAAGTGCGCTGCAAAGTCCGCAAGAAGAAGGCCCCCTACGGATGGAGAATTAGATGTGCTACAGGGAACTGCATGTGGAGTGGATAATGTAGCAAGGGTAGTAATCTCACGGGACGGCGAGTCCTGAGAGGTAGACGGCTCAGAGGGACTAAGAGCCTTAGCAGGCTTGTCTCCCTTCTTAGTCTTTAGAACGGTGTTAAGGCATAAGGAACATAATTGAGTGGGTGGGAAAACCATGGCCTCCTCACAATATAAACAGGTATGATTTAGTACAGAAGGAGTACCTTCTAACATGTGAGAGTCCTCCATAGCTCAGGTTATACCCACAGAAGGACACAAATAAAAACGTTTTTCTTTCATGTAATTAGCAAGAGTCCATGAGCTAGTGACGTATGGGATATACATTCCTACCAGGAGGGGCAAAGTTTCCCAAACCTCAAAATGCCTACAAATACACCCCTCACCACACCCACAAATCAGTTTTACAAACTTTGCCTCCTATGGAGGTGGTGAAGTAAGTTTGTGCTAGATTCTACGTTGATATGCGCTCCGCAGCAGGTTGGAGCCCGGTTTTCCTCTCAGCGTGCAGTGAATGTCAGAGGGATGTGAGGAGAGTATTGCCTATTTGAATTCAATGATCTCCTTCTACGGGGTCTATTTCATAGGTTCTCTGTTATCGGTCGTAGAGATTCATCTCTTACCTCCCTTTTTCAGATCGACGATATACTCTTATATATATACCATTACCTCTGCTGATTTTCGTTTCAGTACTGGTTTGGCTTTCTACAACATGTAGATGAGTGTCCTGGGGTAAGTAAGTCTTATTTTCTGTGACACTCTAAGCTATGGTTGGGCACTTTTTTATAAAGTTCTAAATATATATATTCAAACATTTATTTGCCTTGACTCAGGATGTTCAACATTCCTTATTTTCAGACAGTCAGTTTCATATTTGGGATAATGCATTTGAATAAAACAATTTTTTTCTTACCTTAAAATTTGACTTTTCCCTGTGGGCTGTTAGGCTCGCGGGGGGCTGAAAATGCTTCATTTTATTGCGTCATTCTTGGCGCGGACTTTTTTGGTGCAAATTTTTTTTTCTGTTTCCGGCGTCATACGTGTCGCCGGAAGTTGCGTCATTTTTTGACGTTCTTTTGCGCCAAAAATGTCGGCGTTCCGGATGTTGCGTCATTTTTGGCGCCAAAAGCATTTAGGCGCCAAATAATGTGGGCGTCTTATTTGGCGCTAAAAAAATATGGGCGTCACTTTTGTCTCCACATTATTTAAGTCTCATTTTTTATTGCTTCTGGTTGCTAGAAGCTTGTTCACTGGCATTTTTTCCCATTCCTGAAACTGTCATTTAAGGAATTTGATCAATTTTGCTTTATATGTTGTTTTTTCTATTACATATTGCAAGATGTCCCATGTTGAAGCTGAGTCAGAAGATACTTCTGGAAAATCGCTGCCTGGTGCTGGAGCTACCAAAGCTAAGTGTATCTGCTGTAAATTTTTGGTAGCTGTTCCTCCAGCTGTTGTTTGTATTGAATGTCATGACAAACTTGTTAATGCAGATAATATTTCCTTTAGTAAAGTTACATTACCTGTTGCTGTTCCATCAACATCTAATACTCAGAGTGTTCCTGATAACATAAGAGATTTTGTTTCTGATTCCATTAAGAAGGCTATGTCTGTTATTCCTCCTTCTAGTAAACGTAAAAAGTCTTTTAAAACTTCTCATTTTTTAGATTAATTTTTAAATGAACATCATCATTCTGATTCTGATAATGGCTCTTCTGGTTCAGAGGATTCTGTCTCAGAGGTTGATGCTGATAAATCTTCATATTTATTCAAAATGGAATTTAAATAGAATAATTTGGGTAATTCATTTACTCCTTCTAAACGTTTTAAGCAATTATATCCTGTGCCATCTGACAGATTAGAATTTTGGGACAAAATCCCTAAGGTTGATGGGGCTGTCTCTACTCTTGCTAAGCGTACTACCATTCCTACGGCAGATGGTGCTTCCTTTAAGGATCCTTTAGATAGGAAAATTGAATCCTTTCTAAGAAAAGCTTACTTGTGTTCAGGTAATCTTCTTAGACCTGCTATATCTTTGGCGGATGTTGCTGCAGCTTCAACTTTTTGGTTGGAAGCTTTAGCGCAACAAGTAACAGATCATAATTCTCATAGCATTATTATTCTTCTTCAACATGCTAATAATTTTATTTGTGATGCCATCTTTGATATCATTAGAGTTGATGTCAGGTATATGTCTCTAGCTATTTTAGCTAGAAGAGCTTTATGGCTTAAAACTTGGAATGCTGATATGTCTTCTAAGTCTACTCTGCTTTCCCTTTCTTTCCAGGGTAATAAATTATTTGGTTCTCAGTTGGATTCTATTATCTCAAGTGTTACTGGAGGGAAAGGAACTTTTTTACCACAGGATAAAAAATCTAAAGGTAAATTTAGGTTTAATAATCGTTTTCGTTCCTTTCATCACAACAAGGAACAAAAGCCTGATCCTTCATCCTCAGGAGCGGTATCAGTTTGGAAACCATCTCCAGTCTGGAATAAATCCAAGCCTTTTAGAAAATCAAAGCCAGCTCCTAAGTCCACATGAAGGTGCGGCCCTCATTCCAGCTCAGCTGGTAGGGGGAAGATTACGTTTTTTCAAAGGAATTTGGATCAATTCCGTTCACAATCTTTGGATTCAGAATATTGTTTCAGAAGGGTACAGAATTGGCTTCAAGATAAGGCCTCCTGCAAAGAGATTTTTTCTTTCCCGTGTCCCAGTAAATCCAGCGAAGGCTCAAGCATATCTGAAATGTGTTTCAGATCTAGAGTTGGCTGGAGTAATTATGCCAGTTCCAGTTCTGGAACAGGGGCTGGGGTTTTATTCAAATCTCTTCATTGTACCAAAGAAGGAGAATTCCTTCAGACCAGTTCTGGATCTAAAAATATTGAATCGTTATGTAAGGATACCAACATTCAAAATGGTAACTATAAGGACTATCCTGCCTTTTGTTCAGCAAGGGCATTATATGTCTACAATAGATTTACAGGATGCATATCTGCATATTCCGATTCATCCAGATCACTATCAGTTTCTGAGATTCTCGTTCCTAGACAAGCATTACCAGTTTGTGGCTCTGCCGTTTGGCCTAGCAACAGCTCCAAGAATTTTTACAAAGGTTCTCGGTGCCCTTCTGTCTGTAACCAGAGAACAGGGTATTGTGGTATTTCCTTATTTGGACGATATCTTGGTACTTGCTCAGTCTTCACATTTAGCAGAATCTCATACGAATCGACTTGTGTTGTTTCTTCAAGATCATGGTTGGAGGATCAATTTACTAAAAAGTTCATTGATTCCTCAGACAAGGGTAACCTTTTTGGGTTTCCAGATAGATTCAGTGTCCATGACTCTATCTTTGACAGACAAAAGACGTCTAAAATTGATATCAGCTTGTCGAAACCTTCAGTCACAATCATTCCCTTCGGTAGCCTTATGCATGGAAATTCTAGGTCTTATGACTGCTGCATCGGACGCGATTCCCTTTGCTCGTTTTCACATGCGACCTCTTCAGCTCTGTATGCTGAACCTGTGGTGCAGGGATTACACAAAGATATCTCAATTAATATCTTTAAAACCGATTGTACGACACTCTCTGACGTGGTGGACAGATCACCATTGTTTAGTTCAGGGGGCTTCTTTTGTTCTTCCGACCTGGACTGTAATCTCAACAGATGCAAGTCTTACAGGTTGGGGAGCTGTGTGGGGGTCTCTGACGGCACAAGGGGTTTGGGAATCTCAGGAGGTGAGATTACCGATCAATATTTTGGAACTCCATGCAATTTTCAGAGCTCTTCAGTCTTGGCCTCTTCTAAAGAGAGAATCGTTCATTTGTTTTCAGACAGACAATGTCACATCTGTGGCATACATCAATTATCAAGGAGGGACTCACAGCCCTCTGGCTATGAAAGAAGTATCTCGAATTCTGGTTTGGGCAGAATCCAGCTCCTGTCTAGTTTCTGCGGTTCATATCCCAGGAATAGACAATTGGGAAGCGGATTATCTCAGTCGCCAAACGTTGCATACGGGCGAATGGTCTCTTCACCCAGAGGTATTTCTTCAGATTGTCCAAATGTGGGGACTTCCAGAAATAGATCTGATGGCCTCTCATCTAAACAAGAAACTTCCCAGGTATCTGTCCAGATCCAGGGATCCTCAAGCGGAAGCAGTGGATGCATTGTCACTTCCTTGGAAGTATCATCTTGCTTATATCTTTCCGCCTCTAGTTCTTCTTCCAAGAGTGATCTCCAAGATTCTGAAGGAATGCTCGTTTGTTCTGCTGGTAGCTCCAGCATGGCCTCACAGGTTTTGGTATGCGGATCTTGTACGGATGGCCTCTTGCCAACCGTGGACTCTTCCGTTAAGACCAGACCTTCTGTTGCAAGGTCCTTTTTTCCATCAGGATCTCAAATCCTTAAATTTAAAGGTATGGAGATTGAACGCTTGATTCTTAGTCAAAGAGGTTTCTCTGACTCTGTGATTAATACTATGTTACAGGCTCGTAAATCTGTATCTAGGGAGATATATTTTAGAGTCTGGAAGACTTATATTTCTTGGTGTCTTTCTCATCATTTTTCCTGGCATTCTTTTAAAATTCCGAGAATTTTACAGTTTCTTCAGGATGGTTTGGAGAAAGGTATGTCTGCAAGTTCTTTGAAAGGACAAATCTCTGCTCTTTCTGTTCTTTTTCACAGAAAGATTGCTAATCTTCCTGATATTCATTGTTTTGTACAAGCTTTGGTTCGTATAAAACCTGTCATTAAGTCAATTTCTCCTCCTTGGAGTTTGAATTTGGTTCTGGGGGCTCTTCAAGCTCCTCCGTTTGAACCTATGCATTCATTGGACATTAAATTACTTTCTTGGAAAGTTTTGTTCCTTTTGGCCATCTCTTCTGCCAGAAGAGTTTCTGAATTATCTGCTCTTTCTTGTGAGTCTCCTTTTCTGATTTTTCATCAGGATAAGGCGGTGTTGCGAACTTCTTTTGAAGTTTTACCTAAGGTTGTGAATTCCAACAACATTAGTAGAGAAATTGTGGTTCCTTCATTATGTCCGAATCCTAAGAATTCTAAGGAGAAATCATTGCATTCTTTGGATGTAGTTAGAGCTTTGAAATATTATGTTGAAGCTACTAAGAATTTCCGAAAGACTTCTAGTCTATTTGTTATCTTTTCCGGTTCTAGGAAAGGTCAGAAGGCCTCTGCCATTTCTTTGGCATCTTGGTTAAAATCTTTAATTCATCATGCTTATGTCGAGTCGGGTAAAACTCTGCCTCAAAGGATTACAGCTCATTCTACTAGGTCAGTTTCTACTTCCTGGGCGTTTAGGAATGAAGCTTCGGTTGATCAGATTTGCAAAGCAGCAACTTGGTCTTCTTTGCATACTTTTACTAAATTCTACCATTTTGATGTGTTTTCTTCTTCTGAAGCTGTTTTTGGTAGAAAAGTACTTCAGGCAGCTGTTTCAGTTTGAATCTTCTGCTTATGTTTTCAGTTTTTTTCATTATAAAATTTAAACTTTATTTTGGGTGTGGATTATTTTTCAGCGGAATTGGCTGTCTTTATTTTATCCCTCCCTCTCTAGTGACTCTTGCGTGGAAAGATCCACATCTTGGGTAGTCATTATCCCATACGTCACTAGCTCATGGACTCTTGCTAATTACATGAAAGAAAACATAATTTATGTAAGAACTTACCTGATAAATTCATTTCTTTCATATTAGCAAGAGTCCATGAGGCCCACCCTTTTTGTGGTGGTTATGATTTTTTTGTATAAAGCACAATTATTCCAATTCCTTATTTTTTATGCTTTCGCACTTTTTTCTTATCACCCCACTTCTTGGCTATTCGTTAAACTGATTTGTGGGTGTGGTGAGGGGTGTATTTGTAGGCATTTTGAGGTTTGGGAAACTTTGCCCCTCCTGATAGGAATGTATACGTCACTAGCTCATGGACTCTTGCTAATATGAAAGAAATGAATTTATCAGGTAAGTTCTTTCATAAATTATGTTTTTATTATAGAAAACTACACCTTTATACTCCCAATGGCTGGGGCACTCACCACCTCCTAGACCCAGACAGTTAACAGAGGAAACGCTCTCCTCAGGTTCAAGTCTTAGCCGGAATGAAGGAAATGAACATAGACTACACCCGATCACATGGAGTGCAAGACAGTACTTCCCCTGTTATCAAAAGTACAGCAAGTAATAGGAGCTGTGCAACACTTTAAAAAAAGAAAGTGAAACCTGTTTGTTCTAGCCAAAAACACACAGTCTATCAGCCCAGGGAAAAATCACAATAAAGCAGCATGTAAATAATTAATACACTGATTAATTAACCCCAACTGTTCATCCTATCAAGGTATAAAGGAGCCACACTGTGACCCTGTTATAGCGTTTTATGTGTAAAAATTGAAACAATCTTATCTCCAGGATCCATGCTGTGGAACAGAACACAGCCTCTTAAGTGTGACAGTCTTATAGCAGTGCTCCTGACATTGACCTGAGTGAGAGATAGTGATGTCGCGAACCTAAAAAATCCGCAAAAGTTTGTGAACGGGCGAACCCCCATTGACTTCAATGGGCAGGTGAATTTTTAAACCCACAGGGACTCTTTCTGGCCACAATAGTGATGGAAAAGTTGTTTCAAGGGGACTAACACCTAGACTGTGGCATGCCGGAGGGGGATCCATGGCAAAACTCCCATGGAAAATTACATAGTTGATGCAGAGTCTGGTTTTAAGCCACAAAGGGCATAAATCACCTAACATTCCAAAATTGTTTGGAATAACGTGCTTTAAAACATCAGGTATGATGTTGTATCGATCAGGTAGTGTAAGGGTTACGCCCGCTTCACAGTGGCAGACCAAACTCCCCGTTTAAAGGGACAGTCTACGCCAGAATTTTTATTGTTTTAAAAGATAGATAATCCCTTTATTACCCATTTCCCAGTTTTGCATAACTAACACATTTATAATAATATACTTTTAACCTCTGTTATTATCTTGTATCTCAGCCTCTGGAAACTGCCCCTTTTTTCAGTTCTTTTGACAGACTTGCAGTCTAGCCAATCAGTGCCTGCTCTCAGATAACTTCTCGTGCACGAGCACAGTGTTATCTATATGAAATACGTGAACTAACACCCTCTAGTGGTGAAAAACTGTTAAAATGCAATCTGAAAGAGGTGGGCTTCAAGGTCTAAGAAATTAGCATATGAACCTCCTAGGTTAAGCTTTCAACTAAGAATACCAAGAGAACAAAGCAAAATTGGTGATAAAAGTAAATTGGAAAATTGTTTAAAATTACATGCTCTATCTGAATCATGAAAGTTTATTTTGGCCTAGACTGTCCCTTTAACGCACAGCAAACAGTCCATTTGCACAACCGCAAACTCCCCATTTGCACAAGGTTGGATACCAAACTAGCCATGTCCCGTTCCTTGTCCTCACTGATGTCATTGAAGGTCTCTTCCTCCACCCAGCCACGTACAACACCAAGGGTCCCCGAAAGGTGACTACAAGCCCCCTGGGACGCCTGCTGTGTTTGGTCTTCCACCTCCTCAAAGCCACCTTCCTCCTCTGACTCTTCTTCAGACTCCTCTCTCTGTGTTGCCTCACTCTGCGTTATTATAAGGTGTGTTAAGTAGTACTATTCCTATCAGTTTAATCCCTGTTCCGTCCCCTACCAGGGGACGTGTATATGGCATGGATTTTAGGAACCGGGAGATGGAAAAAGATGCTTGGTCGGTCCTCCTACTTCAAATTTGGGGCACTGCGCGTGCAATCTAATGTGCCACCAGATAGCAGTGGTGTGTTAAGTAGTACTATTCCTATCAGTTTAATCCCTGTTATGTGCCTTTTTTATTGGTTTGGTTTTTGAAGCCACAGTGCTGCACCAGAGGCCAGAAAAATTAGGCATGTACACATGCCTGAAAAATTAGGTATTGTTGCAGCCGCTGCTGTAGCAGTGGCCAGAAAAATTGATGTCTGTTTCCCAGGCAGAAAGTGCCCTAAAACATTGCGGCTTGAACCCTAGTTGGTGGCGGATAAGTCACGCAAGTAATCCGGCATTCGAAGATAAAATACAGCAGTGTGTGGACCATTTTTAAGCCCAAGGCAGCTCATCTCAGAGTCATCAGGCCTTTTTTACTCTAATGTATCGCCCAATGTCAGTCCCTTCGGGATCCATCCCTCATTCATCTTAATAAAGGTGAGGTAATCTAGACTTTTTTGACCTAGGTGACTTCTCTTCTCAGTCACAATACCTCCTGCTACACTGAAGGTCCTTTCTGACAGGACACTTGAAGCGGGGCAGGCCAGAAGTTCTATTGCAAATTGGGATAGCTCAGGCCACAGGTCAAGCCTGCACACCCAGTAGTCAAGGGGTTCATCACTACTCTGAGTGTCGAGATCTGCAGTTAAAGGGACAGTTTACTCAAAAATTTTCTCCCCTTTAATTTGTTCCCAATGATCCACTTTACCTGCTGGAGTGTATTAAATTGTTTACAAGTAGCTCCTTTACCCTTATATTGGCATTTGAAATTGTTAATTTAACATGTGGTATCCCCACCTATTCTGAAAGTTTGTGGCCGCGCGTACCAGCTATAGATAAGCTTTGTAAACACAGCCAGCAGAAGAAATTACACTCCCAGTGTGATAAAGCAGAGATAAGGTAGTAAAATGTTGATTTTTCCATTGTTCTCTCAAAGTATTGGTGATTGTTTTAAGGACAGATATAAGATAAAGAAGCAGGTATATGTGCACAATGTGATACAGTAATGAAATCTGATTATACCTACAAGCTCAACCTATTTTATTAGGCTGTGGCTTCAAAACACAAAATCTGAGCTTTAATATACAGAAATAAACCTTAAAAAGCTAATTTTCATACATTTTTTACTCTGCAGTTGGTAAAAAAAGCAATTGTAAACACATTAAGGGAAAAACTATTTTACAGTATACTGTCCCTTTAAGGCGAGGTAGTCTGCTACCTGTCGGTCGAGTCGTTCTCTGAGGGTGGACCCCGAAGGGCTGTGGCGATGCATAGGAGTTAAAAAGCTCCGCATGTCCTCCATCAACAACACGTCTGTAAAGCGTCCTGTCCTTGCCGGCGTGGTCGTGGGAGTCGTAGGATTACTTTCACCTCTTCCCCTATTAGATTCCCGTTGTGCTGTGACATCACCCTTATACACTGTGTAAAGAATACTTTTTAATTTAGTTTGGAACTGCTGCATCCTTTCCGACTTGCGGTAATTTGGTAACATTTCAGGCACTTTATGCTTATACCGGGGGTCTAGTAGCGTGGACACCCAGTACAGGTCGTTCTCCTTCAGCTTTTTTATACGAGGGTCACTCAACAGGCACGACAGCATGAAAGACCCCATTTGCACAAGGTTGGATGCCGAGCTACTCATGTCCCGTTCCTCGTCCTCAGTGATCTCACTGAAGGTATCTTCTTCCCCCCAGCCACGTACAACACCACGGGTACCAAATAGGTGACAACGAGCACCCTGGGATGCCTGTTGTGGTTGGTCTTCCTCCTCCTCCTCAAAGCCACATTCCTCCTCTGACTCCTCTTCCTCACAATCCTCTTCCAGCGTTGCCGCTGGTCCAGCAAGCAATGCTGATAAGGCTGTTTCTGGTGGTGATGGTGACCACAACTCTTCCTCTTCACGCTCATCTACGGCCTGATCCAGCACTCTTCGCAGGGCACGCTCCAGGAAGAAAACAAATGGTATGATGTCGCTGATGGTGCCTTCGGTGCAACTGACTAGGTTTGTCACCTCCTCAAAAGGACGCATGAGCCTACAGGCATTGCGCATGAGCGCTCAGTAACGTGGGAAAAAAATTCTCAGCTCCGCAGAGGCTGTCCTAGCACCCCGGTCATACAAATACTCGTTAACAGCTTTTTCTTGTTGGAGCAGGCGGTCGAACATTAGGAGTGTTGAATTCCAACGTGTCGGGCTGTCGCAAATCAAGCACCTCACTGGCATGTTGTTTCGCCGCTGGATATCTGAAAAGTGCGCCATGGCCGTGTAGGAACGCCTGAAATGGCCACACACCTTCCTGGCCTGCTTCAGGACGTCCTGTAAGCCTGGGTACTTATGCACAAAGCGTTGTACGATCAGATTACACACATGTGCCATGCACGGCACATGTGTCAACTTGCCCAATTTCAATGCCGCCACCAAATTACTTCCGTTGTCAGAAACCACTTTGCCGATCTCCAGTTGGTTCGGAGTCAGCCACTGATCCACCTGTGTGTTCAGGGCAGACAGGAGTGCTGGTCCGATGTGACTCTCTGCTTTCAGGCAAGTCAACCCCAAGACGGCGTGACACTGCCGTATCCGGGATGTGGAATAGTTCCTGGGGAGCTGGGGGGGTGCCGTTGATGTGGAGCAAGACGCAGCAGCAGAAGAGGACTCAGCCGAGGAAGAGGTTATGGAAGAGGATGGAGTAGGAGGAGTATAGGAGGTGGCAGCAGGCCTGCCTGCAAGTCGTGGCGGTGTCACCAACTCCTCTGCAGAGCCACGCATTCCATGCTTGGCAGCAGTCAGCAGGTTTACCCAATGCGCAGTGTAGGTGATATACCTGCCCTGACCATGCTTTGCAGACCAGCTATCAGTGGTCAGATGGACCCTTGCCCCAACACTGTGTGCCAGACATGCCATTACTTCCTTTCGCACAATCGAGTACAGGTTGGGGATTGCCTTTTGTGCAAAGAAATTTCGGCCGGGTACCTTCCACTGCAGTGTCCCAATAGCTACAAATTGTTTGAACGCCTCAGACTCCACCAGCTTGTATGGTAAAAGATGGCGGGCTAAGAGTTCAGACAATCCAGCTGTCAGACGCCGGGCAAGGGATGACTGGGACATTGGCTTCTTACGCTCAAACATGTCCTTGACAGACACCTGACTGTGGGCAGATGAGCAGGAACTGCTACGGAAGAGAGACGGAGTGGCGGATGGTTGAGAGGGGGCAAGGAGGACAGCAGTGGTTGATGTGGCTGAAGATGCTGGACCAGGAGGAGGATGGCGGCTTTTGAGTTTGTGTGCTGCTTCTACTCATGTGTTTATCCCATCAGCGTTTGTGATGTGAGATCATGTGCCTTCGCAAAGCAGTTGTACCTAGGTGGGTGTTGGACTTCCCATGACTCAGTTTCTTTTGGCACAGCTTGCAAATGGCATCGCTGTTGTCAGAGGCAGACACACAAAAAAAATGCCACACTGCGATGACGGCATTCTGGTGGTGGCAACAGCATGCGTTGATTGGCGTGCTGTCTGGCTGACCCCGGGTGCCGATGCATGCTGTCTGACTGTGCCACTAGCTCCTTGCTACGACCTCCCCCTGCTTCCAACTCGTCTCCTCCTCCTCCTCCTCTCTGTCTCCCCATCTGAACTTTCCCCCTCTTCTTCTTCTCTTCTAGCGGGCAGCCACGTGACATCCACGGACGCATCATCATCAACCGCTTCACTTGTATCTGACAAATCAACAAAGGAAGCAGCAGCGGGTACAACATCATCATCATCACACCGTACGTCCATGTCTGTAATGCTGCCTGACTGAGACATATCACTGTTATCTACATCCTCTGTCAATGATGGTTGCGCATCACTCATTTCTTCAAACTGATGTGTCAATAACTCCTCTGACAGATCAAGTGAAGCGGCTATGGTGCTAGTGGTGGTGGTGGTGGCAGGCGGGCGAGTGGTCACTTGAAAGGTGCCCGAAGCTAAGCTGGAGGTGGATGGTGCGTCAAGGTTCCGAGCGGAAGCTGTAGAAGATTGGGTGTCCTGTGTTAGCCAGTCAACTAGGTCCTCCTCAGAACTTTTTGCGTTCATGGTACGTGGCCTCTGAACACTGGGCATTATTGTAGGGATGTTGATGTTTCACAATCCAAAAAGTTTTTTTTAAAAATATTTACACTACTGTTACAACAAATATGAGTGGTGGCACTAGTTGGCAAGTGGGCCTGGCACACACGCTGGCAGGCAGGCAACTGCAATTAGATTACACTAGCAGACTGATGTTTCACAGTCAAAAAAGTTTTTTTTAAAATATTTACACTACTGTTACAACAAATATGAGTGGTGGCACTAGTTGGCAAGTGGGCCTGGCACACACGCTGGCAGGCAGGCAACTGCAATTAGATTACACTAGCAGACTGATGTTTCACAGTCAAAAAAGTTTTTTTAAAAACATTTACACTACTGTTACAACAAATATGAGTGGTGGCACTAGTTGGCAAGTGGGCCTGGCACACATGCTGGCAGGCAGGCAACTGCAATTAGATTACACTAGCAGACTGATGTTTCACAGTCAAATTTTTTTAAAAAAATATTTACACTACTGTTACAACAAATATGAGTGGTGGCACTAGTTGGCAAGTGGGCCTGGAACACATGCTGGCAGGCAGGCAACTGCAATTAGATTACACTAGCAGACTGATGTTTCACAGTCAAATTTTTTTTTTTAAATATTTACACTACTGTTACAACAAATATGAGTGGTGGCACTAGTTGGCAAGTGCGCCTGGCACACACGCTGGCAGGCAGGCAACTGCAATTAGATTACACTAGCAGATTGATGTTTCACAGTCAAAAAAGTTTTTTTTTAAAATATTTACACTACTGTTACAACAAATATGAGTGGTGGCACTAGTTGGCAAGTGGACCTGGCACACATGCTGGCAGGCAGGCAACTGCAATTAGATTACACTATCAAACTGATGTTTCACAGTCAAAAAAGTTTTTTTTTTTTAAATATTTACACTACTGTTACAACAAATATGAGTGGTGGCACTAGTTGGCAAGGGGGCCTGGCACACACGCTGGCAGGCAGGCAACTGCAATTAGATTACACTAGCAGACTGATGTTTCACAGTCAAAAAAGTTTTTTTTAAAATATTTACACTACTGTTACAACAAATATGAGTGGTGGCACTAGTTGGCAAGTGGGCCTGGCACACACGCTGGCAGGCAGGCAACTGCAATTAGATTACACTAGCAGACTGATGTTTCACAGTCAAAAAAGTTTTTTTAAAAATATTTACACTACTGTTACAACAAATATGAGTGGTGGCACTAGTTGGCAAGGGGGCCTGGCACACATGCTGGCAGGCAGGCAACTGCAATTAGATTACACTAGCAAACTGATGTTTCACAGTCAAAAAAGTTTTTTTTTAAAATATTTACACTACTGTTACAACAAATATGAGTGGTGGCACTAGTTGGCAAGTGGGCCTGGCAGACACGCTGGCAGGCATGCAACAGCAATTAGATTACACTAGCAGACTGATGTTTCACAGTCAAAAAAGTTTTTTTTAAAATATTTACACTACTGTTACAACAAATATGAGTGGTGGCACTAGTTGGCAAGTGGGCCTGGCACACACGCTGGCAGGCAGGCAACTGCAATTAGATTACACTAGCAGACTGATGTTTCACAGTCAAAAAAGTTTTTTTTAAAATATTTACACTACTGTTACAACAAATATGAGTGGTGGCACTAGTTGGCAAGTGGGCCTGGCACACACGCTGGCAGGCAGGCAACTGCAATTAGATTACACTAGCAGACTGATGTTTCACAGTCAAAAAAGTTTTTTTAAAAATATTTACACTACTGTTACAACAAATATGAGTGGTGGCACTAGTTGGCAAGTGGGCCTGGCACACATGCTGGCAGGCAGGCAACTGCAATTAGATTACACTAGCAGACTGATGTTTCACAGTCAAATTTGTTTTTAAAAATATTTACACTACTGTTACAACAAATATGAGTGGTGGCACTAGTTGGCAAGTGGGCCTGGAACACATGCTGGCAGGCAGGCAACTGCAATTAGATTACACTAGCAGACTGATGTTTCACAGTCAAATTTTTTTTTTTAAATATTTACACTACTGTTACAACAAATATGAGTGGTGGCACTAGTTGGCAAGTGCGCCTGGCACACACGCTGGCAGGCAGGCAACTGCAATTAGATTACACTAGCAGACTGATGTTTCACAGTCAAAAAAGTTTTTTTTTTAAATATTTACACTACTGTTACAACAAATATGAGTGGTGGCACTAGTTGGCAAGTGGACCTGGCACACATGCTGGCAGGCAGGCAACTACAATTAGATTACACTAGCAAACTGATGTTTCACAGTCAAAAAAGTTTTTTTTTTTTAAATATTTACACTACTGTTACAACAAATATGAGTGGTGGCACTAGTTGGCAAGTGGGCCTGGCAGACACGCTGGCAGGCAGGCAACTGCAATTAGATTACACTAGCAGACTGATGTTTCACAGTCAAAAAAGTTTTTTTAAAAATATTTACACTACTGTTACAACAAATATGAGTGGTGGCACTAGTTGGCAAATGGGCCTGGCACACACGCTGGCAGGCAGGCAGGCAACTGCAATTAGATTACACTAGCAGACTGATGTTTCACAGTCAAAAAAGATTTTTTTTAAATATTTACACTACTGTTACAACAAATATGAGTGGTGGCACTAGTTGGCAAGTGGGCCTGGCACACACGCTGGCAGGCAGGCAACTGCAATTAGATTACACTAGCAGACTGATGTTTCACAGTCAAAAAAGTTTTTTTTTAAATATTTACACTACTGTTACAACAAATATGAGTGGTGGCACTAGTTGGCAAGTGGGCCTGGCACACACGCTGGCAGGCAACTGCTATTAGATTACACTAGCAGACTGAGGTTTCACAGTCAAAAAAGTTTTTTTTTTAAATATTTAAACTACTGTTACAACAAATATGAGTGGTGGCACTAGTTGGCAAGTGGGCCTGGCACACACGCTGGCAGGCAGCCAACTGCAATTAGATTACACTAGCAGACTGATGTTTCACAGTCAAAAAAGTTTTTTTTTTTAAATATTTACACTACTGTTACAACAAATATAAGTAGTGGCACTAGCTGGCAAGTGGGCCTGGCACACACGCTGGCAGGCAGGCAACTGCTATTAGATTACACTAGCAGACTGATGTTTCACAGTCAAAAAAGTTTTTTTTAAAATATTTACACTACTGTTACAACAAATATCAGTGGTGGCACTAGTTGGCAAGTGCGCCTGGCACACACGCTGGCAGGCAGGCAACTGCAATTAGATTACACTAGCAGACTGATGTTTCACAGTCAAAAAAGTTTTTTTTTAAAATATATACACTACTGTTACAACAAATATGAGTGGTGGCACTAGTTGGCAAGTGGGCCTGGCACACACGCTGGCAGGCAGGCAACTGCAATTAGATTACACTAGCAGACTGATGTTTCACAGTCAAAAAAGTTTTTTTTTAAAATATATACACTACTGTTACAACAAATATGAGTGGTGGCACTAGTTGGCAAGTGGGCCTGGCACACACGCTGGCAGGCAGGCAGGCAACTGCAATTAGATTACACTAGCAGACTGATGTTTCACAGTCAAAAAAGTTTTTTTTTAAAATATTTACACTACTGTTACAACAAATATGAGTGGTGGCACTAGTTGGCAAGTGGACCTGGCACACATGCTGGCAGGCAGGCAACTGCAATTAGATTACACTAGCAAACTGATGTTTCACAGTCAAAAAAGTTTTTTTTTTTAAATATTTACACTACTGTTACAACAAATATGAGTGGTGGCACTAGTTGGCAAGTGGGCCTGGCACACACGCTGGCAGGCAGGCAACTGCAATTAGATTACACTAGCAGACTGATGTTTCACAGTCAAAAAAGTTTTTTTTAAAATATTTATACTACTGTTACAACAAATATGAGTGGTGGCACTAGTTGGCAAGTGGGCCTGGCACACACGCTGGCAGGCAGGCAACTGCAATTAGATTACACTAGCAGACTGATGTTTCACAGTCAAAAAAGTTTTTTTAAAAATATTTACACTACTGTTACAACAAATATGAGTGGTGGCACTAGTTGGCAAGTGG